>NW_006399829.1:5365395-5415293 GCF_000299155.1 Elephantulus edwardii | reverse complement strand
AGATTCATCTAACATCAGCTACAATATCCCTAGTACCACGACCCCTTCTAAACCCAGCCTGGACTTCTGGTAGTTCTCTGCTGATGTGCTGTTCCAGTAATGAATATTATTATTCAGAATATGTGCAAAATATCTCCTTTTCAATTCTGACAAGACACAGCTGAGTCATAGCTGGCCCTCTTGTGGGAGGGTTTTCAGAGGCTGTAAATCTCATGGGAGATGGTTGCCTATCTTTCGACTACAGAGCAGCTGATGAATTTGAACTTTCCACCTTTAGACTTTGAATTGATATTAAAATTGTTTCTCAAAATTATTTTTTAAATTTAAATAGTTACAGTTTCTATTATGAAGCAACAGAGGTAATTACTATAAAACAAAGATTTTATGTTCAAACACGATGTCCTTCTGCAGACACTGATCCAGTGACTACAGGATGGGTATGAGGAGAGCATAGATTGTGAAGACAGCACCGAATCACACAGCATCCTTTTCTGTTATGTATAGAATCACTATGTCAGAACAGTCTCTCTGGACACTAACATCAACACATGTTTAAACAATAGGCCTTCTTACACATTATATAAACCAGGAGCCACTGAAGAAAAGCTGCTGAAAGAATTTTAGACCACACAGAGACAACTCAGCTTCTGGTTCATATAAGTCCCATCTGGAAATTCTTTATTTAGGGTCATAATTAGCCACATCTACCAAGAAATATTTGAAAGTCAGTACCAATCAAAACGAATATATACCAGTAGATAATGTCTACTGTAGGGGGAAAAGCAACTACCAACTGTTAAAATGCAGAATCAGTCAAATGAAAATGCGTAAATTTTGGTGACTATCATCCAATGTTAATTATTATAAACATGTGATCTAGTTACTTTGAACAGAATTAATACCATTCATTATAAAATATTTATATTCTTTTATAATACCCACTGCTTATTTAATTGTGAACACATATAATTATGATCTCCTACAATAGTTCTCTCTAATTAATGAAAAATAAATGAATAAAATGTAAAGTTTTAGTTCCCAAAACTAAGAACATCAGATTGCTTCAAGGGTGAGTGTTTTCGTTTAGAGCTCTTTCCAAGGGGAAGAAAATTTGGCATTTTATGCTAACCTTTTTTTTTTAAAATGTAATAACTAGAGAATCTTGATTAGGCTTTCAATATAACTTATTTTTTTTCTTTATTTAAGAATAAAATGATGTGCTTTAAGATGTCTGTCAAAACTCATTTTTGTTGATTCCAGCTCATCATAACCTTTTATTGGGTTTCTGAGGCTATTATAAATCTTTACCAAAAACCCTGCCATTTCTTTTTTTTTTTTTTTAAATGTTAATTCACTGTCTTTTATTAACTCCTAATTACTTGTCCTCTGGTTTGTTGAAGCAGTAAGTCAGACAGCACTTGCCACAGTAGTGTCTGTCAAAGTGGCTGGCCATGAAGACTCCAGCACCGCATTCATCTGAAGGACACTCCCGACGAAGGCGACTAATTTTGCCATTCTCATCCACCTTATAGTATTTCAGAACAGCCAGCTTAACCTTCTTTCTCTTATGTTTATTCTTCTTGGGAGTGGTGTAAGACTTCTTCTTCCTTTTCTTAGCACCACCACGAAGTCTCAATACAAGGTGAAGAGTGGACTCCTGGATGTTGTAGTCAGACAGGGTCCGCCCATCTTCCAGCTGTTTTCCAGCAAAGATGAGTCTCTGCTGATCAGGAGGAATTCCTTCCTTGTCCTGGATCTTGGCCTTCACATTCTCGATTGTGTCCGAGGGTTCAACCTCGAGCGTGATGGTCTTCCCCGTGAGGGTTTTTACGAAAATCTGCATCTTGCCGGTGGGCCCACCGCAGACGGCTGATCGGAAAAGCCTGCCATTTCTTTTTGTGAAGTGGCTTATAGATTTGAAACATGGCCTTTGGGTTAGTCACCAAACAATTAATGCACTAAGTAAGTCAGCAGGTCCTTTTATTAAGAAATAATTATGTATATTGATTTGTCAAGAAACATTTTCGGTTTCCCAAAATTAGAGACAAATTTTCTTTCTAATCCTATCAGAGACCACTTAAGACTTACAAGACAACTGTATTTTTTTGAAGGACAGTATTGAATTATTTTAATGTATTTTTTTAATCTAACTGAGATAATTTGAAAATAAGAAACAGCATTTGGAATGTGTATCTGGTTCGAAAATCATGTGGAAAGTAATGAAAATATTATTTAATACACTTTAATCATCATATTTGTCAATCACTGTCTTAACGTTCGTTTAATTGTGTCTTCTTGTTCTTCTTGTTATGCGTCTTCATGTGCCAACTGACTCATACCTGACCATCTAGTGGGGTTTTAAAGGCTATAAATTGCATGTGAAGAGACTGGCTTTTTCCTGCAGGCACAACTCCTCACAGCTCTCCATGATATGCCTTCCCTCAACTTACCTTCGGCCCAGGCCTTGCATGTAACAGGGTTCACTTGCACAGCATCCTCCAAGGAAGGGTAGCACACTTCTCTCTGGGCTCTGCTCCCACTCTCGTCACCAGGGTTTCCCTCGTCCTCATCAGGCCAGGTCTCTGACAGGGGCTCTGGGAGTGCACAAAAGGCAAGGGGAGCACCTGCAAGCTTCTATGCTCTGAGAACTGCTTGACCCCGCTGCCACCTCCCTCCAGAGAGGCCCATGTGGTCCCTATTCCGGCTGCAGAGGATCCTTGCCCAAGCCAGGACACTCTAAGTCCCCCTTGCCTCAGCCCTGTCCCATCCATCCCAGGGGGAACAGCGCCTTCACTTTGATTTCTCTCTGTTCTCATTTGGTGTTTTTAGTGACAGATGTAGTCCCTACCTTCAGAATTTTCTATCTCCCCTCCTTGTTCCTTTGATTTTTGTGGCATGAGAGGAAGTACCAGGGACCAGGCAAGCAGTTGGGGGCTGCAGGGAGATAGATGTTGGATACTATGCCTGCTTTTTATTGATGTAAAAGCCAACCTCCAACCCCCCTTTTATTCTTCCTAGACCTGGACACTAACCCTCCTGACCTTAAGTAGAGGCTGCCTCTCTCTCTGCCCTAAGTTTCCTGGTTCCCAGGTCTCAGGACCACCACAGACATGGCTTTCTTCCCTTCAATGCTCACTTGAGTCACGTTTTCAAACCCCAAACCCCCAGTTTTCTGTCTGGTGGCACTTACATGAAATAATTGGGGGAGAGTCCATTCCAGGGTACTCTGAAGAGGTCTTCCCTCTTGGCCGTAGGCAGACCCTAGTTAACTGTAGAGCTTTAGAGTTGAGATCTTTTTCACCTCTTTTTTCATTTCCTGTATTCTAAACATTAGTACAAATAAATATTTTCACATGGAGGGGGAAAAATTCACTGGTGGATTTGAACCACTTGCCTTTGCGTTGGCAATGCAACTTCCTGAGGTATAACGTATTATTACTAAGATAAAATAAAATTTCCTCATCCCCACATCTGAATTTCTAAATAGCAAGGTTATTATAAAATCTGTTCTTTTAAATAACATAAGAACATAAAAAGTTATGTCTTTTATCTTTGGTCTGTCATAACATCTTCAAAAATGACACACTAGTGGGTGATTAATATCAATAACATAACAGCTTAAATTGCAATAAGGGTACTGACAGCTTGTGTGGTTAAACCGTAATGAGTTTGGCAGCTGAAAAGTAATAATTCAAAGTCATATTTGTCTACATTTTGTGGTGTGTAGTGACAATTATGTGGTATTATATAGTCTGACAACTTAAGGTAATTATGAAATTCTTTTATTATACAAAGAAAGTATCTTTTGTGTAAAGGGTGGGGAAAAGATGAATTATGGGACAATCACTTATTTTTCACTGGGATGTTGTGTTGTGTTGTTGTTGTTATGTGCCGTGGAGTCATTTGCAACTCATAGCGATCCTATGTACAGCAGCCCTAAACTTTGTTTTGTCCTGTGCCAATCTCATTGTCTCCAACACACTCATCCTGATTACCCCAGTCACCGAATCAATACATGTTCTAGAGGGCCTTCCGATCCTGTGCCTGCCCTCCACCCTCCCAAGCATGATGTCCTTCTCCAAGGACCGGTCTCTCCTTACAACGTGTCCAAAGTATGTCAGATGAAGTCTCAGAATCCTTGCCTCCAAGGAGCAGCCTGGTTTAACCCTCTCCAAGATTAATCCATTTGTAACAAACCAAGCATTAGGAGGACTACTTTTCGAATATGGATATATTTACTTAGGTTATTTAGTTTCTATTTTACTGAGGATTTTGCATTATTTTTGGAGACTATTTACCCCTAGTGAAATAAAATCTAGAAAAGTTAGTCAGTCAAATACATCTCCTTCTCACCTATCAACATGGTTGGAGACAAAAGAAAAAGCAATTATCTTTAAATTGACATCACACAGTTGGAATATGAGCACATGGGATTGTAAAATGGAAGGGGCTTTATCATCACCTAATTGTCAAACTACATACTACACTCAATTACTTCATTATATAACTATTAAATACTGACTCAGTCAAAATGGCACACAACCTCAATAATCACAGTCAAAATTATGTATAGTTTGAGAGCTTACAAGTTTAGGAGCAGAACTTGTTCGTAGTTCCACAACTTCTTATAATTCAGAAGTGGTTTAAACACTACTATCTCATGGGAATTTTATTTTTTCCCTTAAAGATACATAAGCTACTCTGAAAAAAATTGTTTTATAATTCTTACTTTCAACTAAGACAGAAAATGCCTTACATACTATTAGATTGATAAAAACATAATTTGAATATTTTGTTATACAAAACTGCTAAGTTCTCTAGAAAACATGTTTCTTGTAATACTGTTGTAGTTGTTTAGTGCTATCGAGTCCTAGACGACCCATGGCAACCATATGAATGAGTCTTGAACATGAAACTTTCATCTTTTTCCAAGTTCATAGACTTTCTAGAGGAAGCTTTCTTTTTTTAGCATATTAGCATTTCCTTTTAATGATATTCTTTTCTCTATTTCTGAATTGTAGAATGCCTTTCTTATGCTATGAACAGTGTTATCAACAGAGTTGTATTGTATTAGGTGACAGACAACAAGTCGACTACAATTCATAACCACCATTGAACAACAGAGAGGAAATTTGTCTCAACCTGCATCATCACCACAATCTCTGTCATTCTCAAGGCCCTTGTTGTAGTCATTTTGTTAACCCATCCTGTTAGAGTCCAGTTGGCAGGGAAGGCATTGGAAAAGTAAGGCTCCAAAACCACCAATGGAAACATCAGTTGAAGTGTTTCAACAATTGAATGCAGCCTTATACATGCTCACTTGTCTATGCCAAGAAATTCTGGAGACAATGAGAAAATATTCTGCCAAGGAATTCTTTTTAAATGTGAATTCAATGAAAAGGAGTAACTAAGAAGAATTGATGCCTTTTAATTTGGTGTTAGTGAAGAATATGGAATTCTGGTGAAGAATGTTGACTTCCAAAAGAAAAAAGAAAGCTGTCTTGGAAGGCATACAGTCAGACTAGTCCTTAGAAGCAATGATGGGCAAAGGTCATTGTACACACTATAGGAACGTAATCATAAGGGACAGACTTTGGGGGTAGGGAGGAAGATGTGCAAAAATAAATGAATGAAAATCCAATCTTTCTGTAAACTTTTGTCAAAATTACAATTCAAAAAGGAAATAAAAAAGGGACAATCTTTGAAAAGGAACTCAGTATTGAAAAAAAAGTCAATAAAAGAGAGAAAGACTCTCAATGAGCTAGATTAACACACTGACTGTACCAATGGACTTAAACACAGTGAAGACTGAGAGGAAAATCCAGGTTAAAGCAGAGTTTCATTCTGATTGGCATGGTATAACAGAGTTAAGTGAGTGTTAAATCCAATCATTTATGAGTCAAAAAGAACAGGATAGAACTGGACCTGCCTCCGCTAGGTAGAGTATGCATTGGTCAGGGGAAGCTCGTTTCTGGTCTTGTCACAAACACTCAGGACAATAATATGCGCATCATGTTATAATAGTTACAATATGGAACCAAGTAAGTGGAAATTGTTAATAATCCCTTCTCTGTCTATCATAGTGCTGCCAATCGACACAGGGGTTAGCATCTTTGTTTTCTTGATGTTGAGCTTTAATCTGTATTGAGGAATGTAGTCCTTGTCCTTCTGCAGCAAAAGTTTCAGGTCCTCCTCAGTTTCAGCAAGCACAGTTGTGTTATCTGCATAATGTAGGTTGTTGAAGAGTCTTCTTCCAATCCTGAAGTCACACTTCCTCTCATAAAGTTCAGCCTCCTGAATTATCTTTCCTGTGTATAGAACAAAATGATATGGTTCCACAAATAACTCTTGATCCAGCAGTCAGGAAATCAAAAGATGAGTTACATTGGATAAATCTGTTGTCAGGGACCTTTCTAGAGTGTCAAAGAGTAACAATTTCAGGCAAGAGACTTAGGTGCATGATTGAGGCCGTGGTCTTTACCATTACTTGCTACACATCAGAGATCTGGACAATGAATTGACACCTTTGAGTTGTAGTGCTAGTGAAAAGCATTGAACATACATGCACTGCCAAGAGAACAAATTGATTTTTCCTGGAGAGAATAGACAAATGTCTTCTTAAATGCAAGTATTTTGAAGCTCCATCTGACATACTTGGGGTATGTTTCCAGGAAGGACCAGTCCTTGGAGAAAGATATCATGCTTGGAGTGATGGAAGGACAGCACAAGAGAAGAGACTGTAGAAGAGATGGCTTGACACAATAACAAAGGTAACTGGGTAGGTGTGCCAGAGACAGTTATATTGGCTCAAGATAAGAAAAGATACAGAGTTTTAGGGTTGTTATGAGTTGCAGGCAAATTGAGGGCAAATAACAACAGCAAAGATCACTATTGGGCAACAGCAGAAATAAAAAAAAATGAAATAAAAAGTTCCTTGAAACATGTTAAAAAGAAAATACAACATAAAAATATCTGAGATACAGCTAAGGAAATAGGAGAGACAGTTCATAGCAATAGGTGAATGCATAAAGAAAGATAAAAGAAGCAAAATTAATGACTAAACCCAACACCTCTCTGAATTACAAAAAGAACAACAAACTAATCCCACAGCCTTTGTAAGAAAAGGAATTTTAAAAATAAGTATTTTAAAAATAAGGGCTAAAATAATGAGATAGAAAAGAGAAAAGTAATCTGAACCTTCATAAAAACCAGGAACTGCTTATTCAAAAATGCCAATAAAATAGGCAAACGACTGGCAGGCTTAACAAAAGAAAAGAATGAGAAGACACAAATAACTAAAATAAGAAATGCTAAGGATGACATCACAACAAAACCAGATGAAATTAAATCAGTAATAATAGAATATAATGAAAAGCTATAAATTTGAAAACCTAGAGGAAGAAGAAAAATTCCTAGGAATCCAATTCCTACCCAGATGGATGCAAACAACATACAACACATGCAAAGACCCATCATAAAAGAAGAAACTGAGCAGGTCATAAAAAGACTACCCCCAAAAAATCCTGGAGAGATGGCTTCACAGGTGAATTCTACAAAATCTTTAGAGAAGAACTATAACCAATTTTACTTAAAATATTTAAAAAAATTAAAAGAAGGAACACTCTCAGTGTCATTGTATGAAGCAAATATAACTCTAATACCCCAAACAGGTAAAGATATTACCATAAAAAATGCTACACTAATATTTCATATAGTGGCAAGAAGCTGCACTGAAATTCTGAAGGCATGTGGTTCGAGACCACCAGCTGCTCTGGGACAGAAAAATGGGCAATCTATATATGATGTTGTTGACAGCCCTAAACCCTCCTCTATCCTGTGCCAGTATTACTGTCTCCCACATATCTACCCCCATTACATATATATATACATACATATAGTTGTACAGCTGCTGTTGTTATTGTGTTTCTTCGAGTTGCCTGCGACTCATGGTGACCCTAAGTAAAACAGCCCTAAATCCTGCTCTATCACTTGAGAATCTTAATGTTTCCGATATACCTATACCCATTACCCTAGTCACTGAATCAGTCTACCTCAGCAAGGGTCTTCCTCTCCTTCACTGTCCCTCCACCGTCCCAAGCATGATGTCCCTCTCCAAGGACTGATCTGCCTTGCAACATGTCCAAAGTATGTGAGACAAAGCTTCAGAATCCTTGCCTCCAAGGAGCAGCCTGTCCTCACCATCTCTAGGATGAACTTGTTCGTTCTCCTAGCAGTCCATGGTATATTCAACACTCTCTTCCAGCACCACAGCTCAAAGCCATCAACTTTCTTTTTATCATCCCTAGTCATTGTTCAGCTCTCTGATGCATAGAAAGTAATTGCAAAGACCATAGCATATATACATGTATTTGCTGTTGTTGTTGTTAGGTGCTGTTGAGTTGTACACAACCCTATAAACGAAAGGCCTGAGCACTGTTTATAGAGTTTCTATAGGCAAGCCATTTCAGAAGTGGATGCCACTCCTGCTTCCACGCTTGTTTTAATCTGGAAGCTCCAGCAAATACTGTACACCACGGGCAACCATTATCACATTTGGCAAATCATTGTCACAGTGTTCAGCATCACAGCAACCATGAGTTATCTCTGTATGGCAATGCACAGACCAGTGTTATATCACTTTGGGCTTGGGGTGTGTGTGTGTGTGTGTGTGTGTGTGTGTGTGTGTGTGTGTACATGTATATATATATATGTTTGTATGTCTATATGTATGTATATGTGTGTATGTATATATATGTATATTTGTGTGTCTGTGTGTGTGAATTCAATTGTTGTTGCTGTTAGGTGCTGTCCAGTCAAGTATGAACAAAAGATCTGAACCTAGTCCAACCTCACTCTTCCTGACACACAAGAGCCCATTGCTTCAGTTACCGTGTCAATCCACCTGGTTAAGGGTCTTCCTCTCCTTCACTGACCCTCCATCCTTCCCCATATCATGTACCTCTCTAAGAAATATCACCTCCTAGCAACATGTCCAAATTATGTGAAGCAAAGCCTCATAGTTCTTATCTCCAAAGAGCATTCCAGATGCACCCTTTCTAAGACATGTCTGTTCATTCTTCTGGTCATCCATGAGATGTTCAGTTCTCTACTCCAACATTACAGCTCAAAGGCATTAATTCTTTTTCTGTCCTCTTTATTCATTGTTCATGACTCAAACAAAGGCCTGAATTAGATGCACCTTAATACTCAAGTTGACATCACTACCCCTCAATAATTTGGAGAGGTCGCTAACTGCAGATTTTTTTCTGTGCAATACTTCTCCTTATTTTCTGTTTGCTGGTGCCAAGGGTGTTAATTAGGGATCCAAGCAAGATGAATCTGTTGACAGCTTCAATATCTTCACCATCCATCATGACATTGCCTATTGGTCCAGTGGTAAGAATCTTTGTTTTCTTGATATTGAGACACAATCCATACTGAAGACTGCATTCCTTAATCTTCTGCAACAAGTGCTTCAAGTCCTCCTCACTTTAAGCAAATAAGGTTGTGTCATCTGCTTAACACAGGTTATTGATGAGTCATCCTCTAATCCTGACTCCACATTTCTCTTCACAGAGTCTACCTTCTTAGATAATATGCTCATATATGTAAAAAAATTGTGATGGCCAAGTGGGATTCATAACAGCTATGCAAATATGGTTCAACATAAGATAAACAATCAAAATAATTCAGTACATTAACAAGGCAAAAGCCAAAGACCATATGATAAATTGCACCAATTTATGTAGAATCAATGAACCAATTGATGCACAAAGGCATTTTATAAAATTCAACCTCACTTTTGACTGTGTGGATCATAACAAGTTATGACTAACATTGAGAGAAATAGGAATCCCAGAGTACTTGTGAAATTGTGGTTCTGTGATACTTGTACCTGGACCAGGAATCTGTTGTGCAAACAGAGCAAGGAACATTACATAGTTAAAGTTAAGAAGGGAGTCCATCAGCTTTGTATTTTCTCTCCATACCTATTCAATCACTAGACAGAGCTAATTATTCAAGAAGCTAGATTCTGTGAAGAGGAATGTGGCATCAGGATCTGAAGGAGACAGTACTTGATACACTTGTTGCAGAAGATCAAGGAAAACAGCCTTCAATATGGATTGCATCTCAATGCCAAGAAAACACAGATTCTTACCACTAGACCAATAGGCAACATAATGATGGATGAAGAAAATATTGAAACTATTAATATGTTCATCTTGTATGGATCCATCAGTCAGGAAATCAAGAGACATATTACAATAGGAAACTCTGAAGTTAGGAACCTTCCTTAGTTATTGAGGAATAATGATGTCTATTTGAGGACTAAGGTGCATTTGATTTAGGTCATTGTCTTTCCGAACACTTGCTGTACATCTGAGAGTTGGATAATGAATAAGGATGACAAAAGAATTTTAGCCTTTGAACTGGGATGTTGGAGAAGAGCACCTGAAAGTCCTAATTACTGCCAAAAGAACAAGCAAGTATGTCTTGGAAAGGGTGCAGCCAGAGTGCTCTTTGGAGGCAAGAATGATGAGGCTTCATTTCACATACTTCTGGCATATTGCTAGGAGGAGCTATTACTTGGGGAGGGGCATGGTGCTCAGAAAGGTAAATGATCAGTGAAGGAGAAAAAGATTCTCAACCAGGTGGATTGACATGGCAACTGCTGTAATGGGCTCTAATGTGTCAGAAAATGTAAGGATAGTATGGGATATAACAGAGTTGAAATCTGTTCTTCATAGAGTCACTGTGAGTCATATTTGATTCAATACACCTAACAACAACAACAAACAAACAACAACTACATGGCTTATGCAAGAAAAAGACTGATAACTCAAATGCCAAATAGGCAAATGTATGAAAAGACTTTTCACGAAGGAAGAAATTTGGATGGCCAACAGACACTTGAAAAATGATCAAAATCACTAGCAATCAGAGAGATGCAAAGCCGAACCACAGTGAAATACCATCTTACTTCAGTGATTGTTACGTATTGAGTCACCTGCAACTCATAGTGACCCTATGTACAACAGCTTTGAAGCTTGCCCTGCCCTGAGCCAATCTCACTGACTCCAATACACCTACCCCCATTGCCCAAATTACTGTGTCAATGTATCTCATCCAGGGCCTTCCTCTCCAGTTCTGTCCCTCCACCCTTCCTTGCATAATCTCCTTCTTCAAGGACTGGTCCTTCCTCGTTACTTGCCTAAAGTATGTGAGATAGAGATACAAAATCTTAGTCTCCAAGGAGACACTTGGTTTCACCCTCTTCAAGACAGACGTATTTTCTTTCTTGCCGGCTCATGGTATATTCAAGACTCTTCAATTCCATGACTCAAAGGCATCAACTCTTCTTCTGTCATCCTTAGTTATTGTACAGCTCTCTGATGCATAGCAAGTAATTGCAAAGACCATGGCCTGTATCAGGCTCATCGTAGTCTCTAGACTGTTGTTGCTTCTCCTTATTCTGGAGAGGACCCTGACAGTAGATTTTCCTAATGCAATTTGTCTTATGATTTTCTGGCTGCTGGTGCAAAAGCAGTAGCAAAGATTAACAGGATAGCAAACAAGAAATACTGGAAAAGATGTAGAGGGATTGAAAATTGTATGCAATGCTGGTGGGATTATAGAATGATACAGAGACTCTGGAAGGTAGTTTGGCATTTCCACAAATACATTATAATAGAGATCCTGTATTGTTGTGTGTCATCGAGTCAGAACCAGGCCATGGGTGACCCTCTGGTTGGTTTTCAGAGGTAGTCAATCACATGAGAGGAGATTGCTCATCGTTCTCCCACAGAGCAGCTGGTGGATTAGAACAGAGTGCTTCTGGAATTGCAGAACATCTTCTCGCCATTAGACTATCAGTGCTCACTGGAGATACTCATACGACTCAGCTCTACTCCTGCTAGAAAAATAACCTCAAATAAAATGGAATTTAGACATAAATGAAGATTTCTACATCTATGTTCATAGCATTGTTATTCACAATAGCAAGAACATGAAAATATTCCAAATTCCCATCAACAAACAAATGAATTGAGAACCTGTGGTACAATCACACAATGTAATATTATGCAGTACTAAGGAGCAACGATTTTGTAAAATAATATGTAACATGGGAGAGACTATACAGCATTACACTGACTGAACTAGACCTTATAAGGATAAATACTGCATAAGATCATTACTGTAAAAATAGGAGAATGACTAGTAAGATGAAAGAAAGGGGCAAAGGGATGGAAAATTGGGAAGGAGGAAATCACTAGAATAGCAGAATTTGGTAAGTGGGTGGGCATGCATGTGAAAGAATAGAAAAGATTCAGTCCAGACCAAAAAGCCTGGGTAATAGTAGACATAGATCAATGGCGATTAATTTTAGAAAACACAATCTATATGAAAGATTGTATGAAACACAATATAAATAATGTGTGAAACCCAATGTATATGAATGAAAGAAAATGTATATGAGTTTTGTATACAAGGCAATACAAAATAAAATTTTAAAAATTGAAAAGTATAATAGACATAGAAACCCACCCAGGAATGATGTAAATTACAAGGAATGCAGCAAAGTCCAGTAACTGCTCATATGCATGATTTTAGAAGAATCCATTGCACCAGAGATATCATTGTTGAGGTCAGATGGGTCTTGATTAAAACTGGAGAATACCAAAAATAAGTCTATTTATGTTCTATCAACTATGCACAAGTATAACAAATTATGGCTACCACTTAGGATAGATATCCCAGGATACTTGATTGCACTCATGTGAAATCTATACCTAGACCAAGAAGGTGTTGTCATCACCTTCATACATCAGGCATGTATTCTTTCTCCATGTGTTTTATATTTATATACTGAACAGATAATTCTGGAGGCTACACTTTATGATAAAAGAATGTGGCATCAGAATTTGAGAAATACTCATGAACAAAATTCTGCATTATTCAAAAGGCACAACCATGCTTACTAAAACTGAGGAGGACTTGTGCTTCAAGTTCAAGGACTAGAGCTTCAACACGGATTGCAGCTCTATGTCAAGAAAATAAAATTCACCACCAACAGGAGAGTAGACAGCATCATGATATATGGATAAAAGATTGAAGTTTATAATGCTTTCATCTTGCTTAGGTCCATAATCAACACCCTTGGCATCAGCAGTCAAAAAAGGAGTTCCACTGGGAAAATATGTTGCCAGGACTATTTTCTCTCCAGAGTGCTAAAAAAGCAATGGTGGCAGATGAAGATATGCCTGATTCTGGCCATAGTATTTTTTCAATTGTTTGCTCTTCTGAGAGTTGGCTGATGAAAAGAAAGACAGAAAAAGAATCAATGCTTTTGAGTTGTACTGGACAAGGGGAATGAACATACCATAGACTGCCAAGAAAACAAACAAATCTGTCCTGGACAATGTGAAACCAGGTTTTTACTTGAGGGCAAAGATTGTGCAACTCAGACTCAAATACTTTGGTCATGATGTCAGGAAGGGCCAGTCATTGGAACAGTAAATCATGCTGTAAGTATAGAAGGTCAGCACAAGAAAGAAAGACCCTAGGTGAGATTGATTGACTCAGTGCCTGTGACAATAGGGTCAGGCTTGTCAAAGACAGTGAGATTGGCTCAGAATAGGGGAAGTTTAAGAGCCATTGTTCACAGGATCACTATTCTTCATAGTGAACTCAACAGCATATAACAACAACATCAACAATATCTTTAGAGTCATGCTTTGAATTCAGATTTATAACGTCATAAAGAATAAGAAACCAGTTTTTTCTTCTTTATTATTTTTAAAGGAACATTTTGTTGCATACAGAGTTTAAAAAAAAAGACAAACTTCAACAAAAAACATAAAACAGATCTCACAAATAGGAGTAAAGCAGGTTTTCAACCCTGTCTGGGTTACACAGTACATTTATATTATAGAAGCAGCTACTATAAAACCAAAATAATAATTATTAACATTGCTTCCCAGTTAAATAAAAGCTATAGAGAAAACCACTTAAATTTTACTTTAATATAAATCTATGACACAATTAAACATCTATTTACTTAAAGAATTCTTGTGAAGTAAACTAAATAAAATAGATGAGGCATTCAATAAGACCACCACTTTTTTGGGGGTTGGTTTTCTTTCTTTTTTTTTTTTTTTGGTCATAGCAGGACAGAATATCTAAAAACATTTGCTGTCTTCTAAAAAGGCACAATCCTAATTCTAATATGTTGTTGTTGTTGTTATGTGCCTTTGACTACCTTGAGACTCATAGCGACCCCATGTACAACAGCCCTAAATTCTGCTCTGTCCTGTGTCAATTGCACTGTCTCTGACACTTTTATCCCGATTATGCATTTGAATAATCTTCTACCCTTCCCCCACAAAAATTCAAGAAATGGTGTAGGAAATCTGGGGGTTAGAGGTAAGAAAAAAAGGTGAAGTGAATAGTGAGATTACAAACAAAGCATAGGCCTCGAGGGTTTTATATGTTTCTAGAAAGAGGAAGTAGGTGCTCCTCAAGCTTTTTAGTAATCTATGAATATAGAGAAAAAAATATTTTGTTACAATATAAAAAGCAGTTCTTCAGAGGAGAAAAACAATTCTTCATATTCATTTCTTGAATAGAAAATAATTTTTACTGTATTTCCTTAGAGGAGAGTTAGGAGCAATAAGTTAAGCCATGTTCTCCACCATATGTTGTTGTTGTTGTGTCATTGAGTCTCCTTTGATCCAAAGAAACACTATGCACAAAAGCTCTGAACCCTGCCCTGTCCTGAGCCAGTCTCACAGACTCCAACACGCCTACCCCCGTTACCTCAATTACTGTATGAATTCATCTCATCTGGGATCTTCCTCTATTGCACTGTGCCTCCACCCTTCCAAGCATGATGTCCTTCTCCAAGACTTGGTCCTTCCAGGCCATGTGCCAAAAGTATGTGAGATGGAGCTTCAAAATCTTTGCCTCCAAGGAGAAATGTGGTTTTCACCCTCTCCAAGACAGACCTGTTTGTTCTCTTTGTGATCCATATATATTCAAGACTCTTTTCCAGCCAGCACCACAACTTAAAGGCATCAATTCTTCTGTAATTCTTAGCCATTGTCATCTTTGCCTCATTCTGGCTGAACTTCTATGTGGTTGTTTTGTTGTTATGTGCCGTCGAGTTGCTTGCAACGCATAGCGACCCTATGTACAACAGCCCTAAACTCCGCTGTGTCCTGTGCCAATCGCACTGTCTCTGACACTCCCATCCTGATTACCCCAGTCACTGAATCAATCCGCCTCATAGAGGGCCTTCCCCTCCTGCGCTGTCCCTCTACCCTCCCAAGGATGATGTCCCTCTCTAAGGACCGGTCTCTCCTCACAACATGTCCAAAATATGTTAGATGGAGCCTCAGAATCCTTGCCTCCAAGGAGCCACCCGGTTAACCCTTTCCAGGACAAATCCGTTAGTTTTCCTAGCAGTCCATCGTATTCTCAATATTCTTCTCCAGCACCACAGCTCAAAGGCATCAATTCTCCTTCTATCCTCCTTGGTCATTGTCCAACTCTCTGATGCATAACAAGTGATTGCGAAGACCATGGCCTGTATCAGATGCACCTTAGTCTCTAGAGAGACACCGTTGCTCTTCAGCACTTTGCAGAGGTCCCTAACAGTAGATTTTCCCATGGCAATGCACCTTTTAAACTTCCTATAAGACATATCTATCCCTTTGGCAGACTATGAGTCCATTCAGTACTCTTCTCCAATACCACAGCTCAAAAGTCTCAATACTTCTTCTAGCTTCCTTCATTGTACAAATCTCATATGCACAACAAGAGACGGAAAAGACGAAAATATGAATTTGGCACACCTTAGTCTTCAAACTGACATCATTACTCTTCAGTATTTTCAAGAGGTTCGTAATAACAGAGTTGCCCAGTGCAATCTATCTCCTGATTTTCGAATTGCAGGTACCAAGCGTATTGATTTTAGGTCCAAGGAAGATGAAATACTTGACAATTTCCCATCTTTTCTCCACTTATTATGATGTTGTTCAGTGGTCTAGTGGTGATGATTTCTTTTCTTCTTGATGTGTATGTGTGTGTGTGTGGTTTCTGTTGCTGTTAAGTGTTTTTGAGTCGAGTATGACTCATAGTGACCTTATGAGCATTCTATGACTTGTCATTTCTCTAATGTTCATAGAGTTTCCAAAGGCCTATTGTTTAAGAACAGGATACCAATCCTGCTTCCAAGACTGTCTTAATCAAGGAGCTCTACCAAACCCTGTCCACCATTGGTGACCATTATGGTATTTAACACAACAGTGGCACAGCGTTCAGTATTCACATGTATATGTGTGCTTGTGTGTGTTTTATGTATGTTCTGTATATAACACACAAGCACACACAGGCATATATGTTATTATTGTTGTTGTTGTTATTGATATGTGCTGTTGAGTAACCTGTGACTCATAGCGAGATGTACAATGTACAAAACTCTAAAGCCTGCCCTGTCCTGAGCCAGTCTCACTGGCTCTGACACATCTATTCCCATTGCTCTATGTATTGTATCAATCCATCTCACCTGGGGTCTTCCTCTCCTGTGCTGTCCTTCCATCCTTCTGAGCATGATTTTCTCCTCCGAGGATCAGTCCCTCCTGGCCACATGTCCAAAGTATGTGAGATGGAGCTTCAAAATTCTAGCCTTCAAGGAGAGACTTGGTTTCACCCTCTCCAAGACAGACCTATTTGTTTTCTTGGCAGTCCATGGTATGTTCAAGACTCTTCTCCAGCACCACAACTCAAAGGTATCAATTCATATATACACATATATAATTAAAACAAATACAAAGCCCATATTTAATTTAAAAGAGCTGTGAGCCTTCAGGCTCCTAATGGGCAATGTGGCAATCCATGATTAGTGTGCAGCAGAGTTTGGCACAAAATTTAATTGAAAGCATTTGAGGGATCTACTAATTCCCTACTTTTGTTTCAATGGTCCTAGTGTGGTTTTCAATAAACAGGAGCAAAGTGATTGCTTTTGATATGGAGTTTACATGCCTTGAGCACTGTCCTCAGAATGTCTGGGCTTGGGAGAAAATATACTAAGAAAGATATTTTGACATTGCTAAGGAGCTCTAGTGACCTAGTAAAGAAGTTGTCCTACAATTCCAAAGACATGTAGTTTAAATACACCAGGGACTCCTGGGTGAGGTTGGGGGAGAAATAAGAGCTATCTCTTATGTGTAATTTACTGCCTCGGTAACCGACTCTAAGTTTCAGTTTTAGCTTTGCTTCAGTTCTGACTCAACTGTAAATAACAACAAAAGCAGCAGCAATTATGTTCCAGGAATTATGTGCAGTGCCTTGTATTAGTTCTTGCTAATGCTCGTCACCAATCTGAAGACAGTGGGTTTCTCTTTTTGATAATATTTCTACCCTTGGTCTTTCAACTCCCATAAAAATGGAGGAGACTATGCTTGGACCAGGAGGCAGTCATCAGAACAGAGCAAAGAAACACTGCATGGTTCAAAATTGGGAAGGGTGTACGCTAGGGATTTGTTCCATCTCCATACCTTTTCAATCTATATGCAGAACAGATTATCCTAGAGGCTGGGCTCTATGAGGAGAAATGTGGCATCAGAATTGAAGGAAGATTTATCAACAATCTCCCTTACGCAGATGACACAACCTTGCTTGCTGAAACTGAGGAGGACCTGAAGAGCTTATTGCATAATGTCAAGGACTGCAGTCTTAAATACGAATTGAAGCTCAGCTTCAAGAAAACAAAGACACTAGGCCAACTGGCAGCATATGGATAGACAATGAAGAGATTGAGATTTTTAACATTTTCTTCTTGCTTGGCTCCACAATCAACACTCCTGGTACCAGCGACCAGGAAATTAAAAGACAAATTTCATTGGGAAAGACAAAGACTTCTCCAAAGTACTGAAGAGCAATGATATTTGTCTGGAGACTAAAGGACACCTGATTCAGGCCATGGTCTTTGCAATTACTTGCTATGAGCCAGAAAACTGGACAATGACCAGAGATAATAGAAGGGGAATTTATGCCTTTGAGCTATGGTGCTGGGGAAGAGCACTGAATATTCCATGGACAGCTAGCAGGTTCATCCTAGAAAGGGTGAAGCCGGCTGCTCCTTGGAGACAAGGATTCTGAAGCTTCGTCTGATGTACTTTACACATGTTGCATGGAGGGAACAGTCTTTGGAGGGGAACATCATGCTTGGGAGGGTGGAGGGACAGTGTGAGAGAAGAAGACCCTCAATGAAATGGATTGATTCAGTGACTGGGGTAATGGAGATAGGTGTATCACAGACATTAAGATTGGCACAGGATAGAGCAGGGTATAGCGATGGTGTACATAGGGTCTCTATGAGTTGCAAGCAACTTGACAGCACATAACAACAAAACAAATTTTAAGAAGCTATGCTGAAATTCTGAAGAGACACAGTTAAAATTCACCAACTCCTGAGGGGGAAAAGGTTGAGCAGTCTCCTCCCGTGCCATTAACTGCCTCTGAAAACCTTTGGGAAGGTTCGCTATGTGTTGGTTCCAACTTGACGGCACACAACAACCAAATTGGTCACATTTAACCTTCAAGACTGGTTTTATTTCTGCTATAGATTAAATGATGGCACCTCAAAATATATGATGGAATTCTCACTTGCACGAATATTACCTTGTTAGGGAATAGGAATTTTTTTGTCTCTGTTTTATTTGTTGTTGTTATGTTACATAAGCCATATCATTTTTCTACATATACTACACTTACTGACAAAGTCACTGTTAGACACAGAGGGATCTTACAAATAGGGAGAGATACCACATATAAGTCATTCTTATAGCATAGCTAATAGAGTTGCACTCGTAAACCAAAGGTTATGTTTCTCTGGCAGTAGAAATCTCCTCCCCTGTGATTTCCAGCTTGGAAAACCTGGTGGAGGATCAGGTATGAGTTGGGCCCACAATGAGAAAAAGAGAGAGAGATTCTACGTTCCATAAGCAGTGCTTACAGAAGCGAAATGTGACAAGGTATCTTTGCCCAGAGGCAATGAAGAGAGAAAGCCTTCCCTTAGAGCCAATGTCTTGAATTCAGACATCTAGCTTCCTAAATTTTGATACAATAAGTGTCTTCTCTTTAAAGTCACACATTTGTGGAAACTCTTTTATGGTAACACTAGGTTATGAAGATAGTATCTTTTTTTACTGTTTTTTTAAAATTATGATTTGCTCCAGAGTCTGTACTTATTCTACTACTTTTTGATTGAACAGCACAATATCATAATTAGGTGCTCCAAGGAGGGTAAAATTGACTTTAAGAGCATATGTTATTGAGCACACCACATTTTTACTCTAGCCGCAAAGAGTTCCCTCAATCTTCAAGTTCACTTCTACTTCAAGATAGTCATTTCTAGTTGACTCAGCATTTGACTTATTGTTGTTATATATCATTGAGTCTGAATTGACCCATAGTGGACCCTCTAGCAGGTTTTCAGAGGCAACATATCACACAGGAGGAGATTGCCCATTTTTCCTCTAGCAGAGGAGCTGGTAGATTCGAACCACTTACCTTTGCATAAGGGAGCTCTGGTAGCCTGATTGTAAGAAGCTGAATTTCAATCCCAAAAGCAAGTGGTTTAAATCCACCAGTTGATCTGTAGGAGAATGGACAATCTCTTCCCATGTGATTTACTGCCTCGGTTCTGACTCAATGGCAAACAACAACAATAACCTTTGTTTTGGTTGTACAATTTCTTACTTCTAACCCACCACAGTTTCCATAGACAAAGCCTATACATTATGTGTGAATCACAACATATTGTGGCTAACTTTGAAAAGAATGGTAAATACCAGAACATCTGATTTTTCTCATTTGTAAACTATCTTTGAACCAGGATATAGTTGACAAAACAGAACAAGGAAACATTGCATGGTTCAAAATTAGGAAAAGAGTGTCTCAGGGATATGTCTTGTCTTCCACCCTTTTCAATATATATATGGAACAGATCATTGAGGTGCCAGGCTTTATGAGGAGAAATGTGACATTAGAATTGGAGGAAGACTTATCAATAGCCTGTGTTATGCAGATGATACAACTTTGTTTGCCAAAAATAAAGAGAGCCTCAAGTGTTTGATGAAGAAGGTCAAGGACTCAAGGACTGCAGTTTTCAATAAAGCTCAACATTAAGAAAAAAAAAAGATTATCACCAATGGACAATTGGTAGCACCATGATATATGGAGAGCAGAGTGAGATAGTAAACAATTTAAGCTTGCTTGGATTAACAATCAACACACTTGACACCAGCAATCAAGAAGTTAAAAGGTGTACTGCACTGGGAAAATCTGTTGTCAGGGACCTCTAAAAAAGAGCAACACTTTTAGTCTGGAGACTAAGGTGTGCCTGTTCCACACCATGGTCTTTGAATTACTTGCTAAGCATCAGAGAGCTGGACAATGACTAATGATGACAGAGAAGGATCAATGTCTTTGAGCTGTGGTCCTACAGAAGAATGTTGAATGTTCCATGGACGACTCAGTGAACAAACACATTTCTCCTGGAGAGGATGAAACCAAGTTGCTTCTTGGAGGCAAGGATTTTGAAGCTCCATCTAGCATAGTTTGGGCATATTGCCAGGAGGGATCAGTCCTTAGAGAAGGACATTATGCTTAGAAGGGTGGAGGGACAGTGTATGAGCAGAAAACCCTAAATGAGATGGATTGATACAGTGTTTGGAGTAATGGCATTAGATGTGCAGCCAGTGAGATGAGTTTCAGGATAAGACAGCATTCAGAGCTGTTGCGCACGGGATCATTATAAGTTGTAGGTAGTTTGAAAACACATGGCAGCAACAGCAAGAACAAGTGTCACAGTCATAGAATTATGTACAGGTCTCTAAAAAGGAGACGCTGATGCTTAAAGTCTTTCTCAGCAATGAATGTACAACATTCACTATGTGGCTTTCACACAAGAAGTTACAAGATGAGGTGGAAATAAGATGTGTGGAAGACTCATTAAAGAGAAGTTATAGTGTAGATTCAAGTCAAACTAGAGAATGAAGACAGTATAAAGGCACATTAGAGACAAGAGATTTAGAACAGAGACAAGAGACAGAAACTGATTAAATTGATGGCAAAGAATGAACATGTAGAGATCATTCTTCATTCTTTGACATAGATTGTGGTGTCTGGTAATGAGAGTGCTTCTCATGTTCAAGGAGTCTTTTGCGGATGACAAAAATCTTTTCCCTAGTGCTTTTCCATTATTAAGTTGTGTGCTAAACATATGGCCCTTAAACCACGTGTGTTTGGTAAATGTCTTAATTAATTTTTCCTGAAATATCAGGAATTAATGAATACCATTTTGAGCACTTATATGGTCCAGTTCTTGAATAATATAAAAAATTTAACCACTAACTGATTTGGACTAAGGTAATCTTGGAAGAAAAGCCAGGAGATGCTCCTACAAAAAGATTATAAGCTTGAATACCATTTAAACACAGTTATACTTTGCAAACATGGAGTTTTCACAGGTCAGAACTGACTCAAAGTCAACAGCACTGGTGTGATATAGCTTGTGTGAGACTCTGGACTAGTACTTTCGATGCATTAAGGCAGATGACACAACCCCGCTTGCTGAAACTGAGGAGGACTTCATGCACTTGCTGCGGAGGGTCAAGGACTGCAGCCTTCAATATGGACTGAGGCTCAATGTTAAGAAGACAAAGATTCTCACCACTGGACCAATTGGTAGCATCAGGATAGATGGTGAAGAGAATGAGATTGTTCACAGCTTCAGTTTGCTCGGCTCCAAGGTCAACACTCCTGGCACCAGCAGCCAGAAAATAAAAAAGCATGCTGCGATGGTAAAATCTGCTGTTAGGGACCTCTCTAAAGTACTCAAGAGCAACGGTGTCTCTCCGGAGACTAAGGTGCGCCTGATGCAGGCCATGGTCTTTGCAATCACTTGTTATGCATCAGAGAGTTGGACAATGACTTGGGAGGACAGAAGGAGAGGTGCCTTTGAGCTGTGGTGCTGGAGAAGAGTATTGAATGTACCATGGACTGCCAAGAAAACAAACAGATTCATCCTGGAGAGGATTTAATCAAGCTACTCCTTGGAGGCAAGAATTCTGGGCCTTCGTCTGACATACTTTGGGCATGTTGCAAGGAGAGACAGGTCCTTGGAGAGAGTCATCATGCTTGGGACGGTGGAGGGATGGCGCAGGAGGGAAGACCCTCTTTGAGATGGATTGATTCTGTGACTGGGGTAATCGGGATGGGTGTGTCAGAGGCAGTGTGATTGGCACAGGATAGAGCAGGGTTTAGGACTGCTGTACATAGGGTCGCTATGAGTTGCAAGTGACTTGACGGCATATAACAACAACAACCACAAGGTATCATCCTGGTTAGTTTTCATGGGTAATTTCTGACTTATTTTAGTCTACATAATTTTGAGGAGTTTAAAATTAAAAAAGAATTTGTGTTCACCTGATACTAAGAATTAGAGATGGAATTTAAACTCAAGTAGTGAAGTGTAACTATCTCAACTCAAAATTCTCCAGGGACAGATGGACAGGGGGTGGAACATTGGAGAAAGATTGGGAAAAGGATAGATAATGAACACTGCATTGAAACAGATGAGGGGAAGAACTGAAAGGAATATATGATTAGGCATTATACATAAGACAACAATCTCGATCAAACAGTGCATTTCAGGGTGGATTGGGTCAGGGGAAGTAGAAAATGTGCAACAATAAATGAAAAACAATTAAAAAACCCCTTACCTTTCCAAGGAATTTTCAGCTGTGTTGCCAACCAAAAGACACATTATTTGTAACAATCAACTGCTCTGTGGAAGAAAGATTTGCAGCCTCCGAAAGCCTTCTGTACGGTCAGCTATGTTGTTACTGCTATGTTGTTCTTATGTGTTGCTGAGACTACTCTAACTCATAGTAACCCTATGATATGTTCAGAACCTTGCCCTATCCTCAGCCAATCTCACTGTCTCTGATACACTTGACTTCATTATAACAGTAATTACATCAATCCATCTCATCCAGAATCTTCCTCTACTGTGCTGACCTTTTACCCCTCCAAACATGATGTCCTTCTCAAGGACTGACCCCTCCTAGCAACATGCCCAAATTATGTGAGATGGAGCTTCAAAATCCTTGCCTTCAAGGAGAATACTGGGTTCATTCTCACCAGGACAGACTTGTTTGTTTTCTTTACAATCCATGTTATGTTCAATCCTCTTCTCCAGAACCACAACTCAAAGGCATTGAGCCTTCTTTTATCTGTCTTAGTCATTGTGCAGCTCTCAGATGAATACCAAGCAATTGGGAAGACCATGGCCTAGATCAGGCACACCTTATTCTCTAGACTTATATCATTGCTCATTATAGCACTCTGGAGAGTTCCTTGGCAAAGGATTTTCCCAATTCAACTCATCTTGATTTCCTGAGTACTGATACCAAGGATGCTGATTGTGGATCTGAGCAAGATGAAATCATTAACAACTTCAATATTTCCCCCATTTGTCATTAAAGATGTTATGGACAAAATAGTGAATGATCCAGGAAGCATCAGGAGAAGATGGAACAAATACACACTCACTGTACCAAAATTATTGCTGACACAGAATCTTTCAGGAAGTAGCATATGATCAAGAACCAATGATAATAATGGAGAAAGTTCAAGGTACTCTGACTATATTGGCAAAAAATAAGGGTCAAGGAGTTTATGGAGAATCAATAGACATATTTCAATAAACAGATGTAGTTTGAATATTCTAATTGTGAAGGACATCTAGTAGGCCCACTGAGAGGAAAAAATTTACTCCCATTCTAAAAAATGGTGATCCAACAGACTGTGAAAATTATCAAATAATATCACATGCAAACAAAATATTCTTGGAGATTATACAAAACTATCAGAACAACATCAACTAGAACTGCCAGAAATGCAAGCTGAGTTTAGAAGAAACCATAGTAATATAGATATCATTGCTGATGTCAGCTGAATCTTGGCTGAAAGCAGAGAGTACCATAAAGATGTCATTTTGTATTTTATTGACTATGCAAAGACATTTGACTGTGTGGATCATAACAAGCTGTGGTTAACTTTGAGAATAATGGGAATGCAAAAACACTTGTTTGTGCTCATCTAAAACCTATAACTAGACCAGGAATCCGCTGCCTGAACTGAGTAAGTGAACATAAAATAGTTCAAAATCAAGAAAGGAGTGCATCAAAGATGAATCCTTTGTTCATCCATAACTTTTAAGTCGATAATGCTGAATTATATTCAGGAAGATATATATACATTCAGAAAGATGGATTTTATGAAGAAGAATGTGACATCAGGATTAGAGGAAGACTCATCAAAAACCTATATTATGTAGACTACACAACCTTGCTAACCAGAACTGAGGAGGCCTTGAAGCATTTGCTGTAAAAGGTCAAAGACTGTGACTTCAATACGGGTTACTTCTCAACATAAAAAAATGAAAAAATCCTTGTCACTAGGTAGCATTAAGATAAATGGAGAAAAGATTGAGTTCTGTTGCTGGTATGTGTCATCAAGTTGCTTATAATTCCTAGCTACCCCAGCATCTTCCTGTCTTACACTGTCCCTCTACCCTTCTAAGCATGATGTCCTTGTCTAAGGACTACTCTTTCCTGGCAACATGCTCATGAAGTATGTGAGACAGAGCTTCAAAATCCTTGCCCTCATGGAGCAGCCTGGCTTCAGCATCTACAAGACAAATTGTTTGTTTACTTAGCAGTCCATGGTATACTTAATACTCTTTTCCAACACCACAATGTAAATGAATTGATTCTTCTATCTTCATATTCATATCTTCTTATTCATTGTCTAACTCTCTGATGCATAGCAAGTAATTGCAGAAACTATGGCCTGGGTCAGGTTCACCTTTGTCTCTAGATTGACATTGTTGCTTCTCAGTACTCTGGAGAGATCTCTGACAGAAGATTTTCCCAATGTAATTTATATTTGTTCCCATTCCAAAGAAAGGTGACCCAACAGCGTGTGGAAACTATAGAACAAACTCATTGATTTCACATGCAAGCAAGATTCTACTGAAGATTGTCGAAAAATGACTGGAACAGCACATCAGCAGAGAACTGCCATAAGTCCAGGCTGGGTTTAGAAGGGGTCGTGGTACTAGGGATATTGTAGCTGATGTTAGATGGATCTTAGCTGAAAGCAAGGAATACCAGAGGAATGTCTATCTGTGTTTCATTGACTATGCAAAGACATTTGACTGTGTGGATCATAACAAACTATGGCTGACTCTGAGAAGAATGGGAATCCCAGAACACTCGATCGTGCTAATGCGAAACCTATACTTGGATCAGGAGGCAGTTGTCAGAACAGAGCATGGTAACACTGCATGATTCAAAATTGGGAAGGGCATACACCAGGGATGCATCCTATCTCCATACCTTTTCAACTTGTATGCAGAACAGATAATCCGGGAGGCTGGGCTCTCTGAGGAGAAATGTGGGGTCAAGATTGGTGGAAGATCTATCAACAATCTGTGTTATGCAGATGACACAACCCTGCTTGCTGAAACTGAGGAGGACATGAAACACCTGCTGCAGAGGGTTAAGGACTGTAGCCTCCTATATGGATTGAGGCTCAATGTCAAGAAGACAAAGATTCTCACCACTGGGCCAATTGGAAGCATGAGGGTGCATGGTGAAGAGATTGAGATTGTTCACAGCTTTAGTTTGCTTGGCTCCACAGTCAACAGCCTTGGCACCAGTAGCCAGGAAATTAAAAGGAGCATTACCATGGGAAAGTCTGCTGTTAGGTACATCTCCAAAGTGCTGAAGAGCAATGGTGTCTCTCTGGAGACTAGGGTGCATCTGATACAGGCCATGGTCTTCACAATCACTTGTTATGCATCAGAGAGTTGGACAATGACCAAGAAGAACAGAAGGAGAATTGATGCCTTTGAGCTGTAGTGCTGGAGAAAAGTATTGAGGGTACCATGGACTGCTAGGAAAACAAATGGATTCATCCTGGAAAGGGTTAAACCAGTGGCTCTTTGGAGGCAAGGATTCTGAGGCTCCGTCTAACATACTTTGGACATGTTGTAAGAAGAGACCGGTCTTGGAGAAGGACATCACCTGGGGAGGGTGGAGGGACAGCGCAGGAGAGGAAGGCCCTCTATGAGGTGGATTGATTCAGTGACTGGGGTTATCGGGATGGGAGTGTCAGAGACAGTGCGATTGGCACAAGACAGAGCAGAGTTTAGGGCTGTTGTGCACAGGGTCACTATGAGTCGCAAGCGACTCAAAGGCACATAACAACAACAACAATGATTTGTCTTTTTATTTTTGCTGCTACCAAGAGGGTTGATTGTGTATCCAAGCAAGCCAAAGTTGTCAACAATCTCAACCTTTTTCCCATCTATCATGTTGCTGCCAATTGTCCCAGTGGTTGACTATGCCTCATACAGACCCTAAGTGACTCTAAATTATATCTCAACCTTACACTGTCTTACAACCATTTTGCAATCTCTGTCATTCTCAAGCCCATGTTGTCGTTGCTCCATCCATTAATCTTGTTGCTCTCTCTTATTGACCGCCCCCTTTCCAAGAATGATTGATATCACTCTCCAAGCACTGCTTCTTCATGATGTTGAAGAAAATGAGAAGAAATACATGAGAACTAAGCTATGGTCTTCACTATATCCCAACAGAATTGACCCACTGAACATAAATGACGGAAGAACAGATGACTTGTGGAACGACATTAAGGACATTACCCATGAGAAAACAAAGAAGGTCCTCCAGACAATGTCCAAAGTAAGTGAGACAAAGTTCCACCATCCTTGCCCCTAAGGACCATTCTGCATGCACTTCCTTAAACACAGATTTCTTTGCTTTTTTGGTGGTGGTTTTTGTTATGGGCCGTTGAGTTGGCTACGACTCATAGCAACCTTATGTACAATAGTTCTGAACTCTGCTCTATCCTGAGCCGACGCCACTGTCTCTGACACATCTACCCTAGTTACTCCAGGTATTGTGTCAATCTATCTCATCTGATGTCTTCCTTCACTGTCTCTTGGCCTTTCAAAGCATGATATCTTCTCCAAAGACTGATTCCTTTCTGTATACATGCTCAAAGTATGTGAGGTAGAGGCTCAAAATCTTTGCCTCCAAGGAGCATCTTGGTTTCATATTAGTTCTCTTGTAGGTCCATGGTATGTTTAGCTCTTCTCCAGCACCACAACTCAAATGCCTCAATTTCCTCTTTTATCATCCTTGGTTATTGTCAGCTCTCTGACACATAGCAAGTAATCGCAAAGACCATGGTCCATTTTGTTTTCAGTATGCATTTTCAACACTATAATTCAAAAGCATTTATTCTTCCTTTCATGATCTTTTTCTTTACACCAATATCAGATGCATAGGATAACATTGAAAATACTATGGTTTTGGGAAAAGTGCAGCTCTTTAGAGGAAAGGATGCTGAAACGTTACTTCACATATCGTGGGCACATTGGGAAAGGCTATTCCATTCCTTTCCCATAGGGATATCATCCTTGGGAAAAAGCAGAGTCCTTGAACGAGGAGGAGACCTACAATAAGATGAATTGACACAGTGACTGCAACAATGGGCTCAAGTGTGTCAGAGATGATCAAGACGGCACAGGATAGGGGAGGGTTCAGATCTGCTGTTCATAGGATTGCTATGAGTTAACTGAATTCATAACAACAGCGACACAGTTTGGATGAGGTATACCTTAATCTTTAAATGGCCTTCCTTGCTCTTTAGAACTTTGGAGGGGTTCTTGACAGTAAAATTTCCCCATTATTTTAATTAAGTAGGACTACTGCTATCATTGGTGTTGATTGTAGATTCAAGCAAAATTAAATCCTTGATAACTTTGATTTTTTTTCTGATCTTTCATCATAGTGTCTATTGGTTCAGTAATGAAGATTTTTTTGTTTTCTTGATTCTGAAATGTAATCCATATTGAACCTATTAGCTTCTACCACCTGCAGCAAGTGTTGTACGTATTCTTCGGTTTCTGCAAGCAACATTGTCTCATTTGCATAAGGTACGCTTTTGAGAAGTCTTCCTCCAATACTAATGCAATATTCTTCTTCATAGAGTCCAGCTTGTTTAATGATTTGTCCAACATGCCTATAAAATATGTATGGAGAAAGATTCTAACCTTAATGCACATCTTTTCTTATTTTAAACCATGCAATAGTCTCTCGTTCTGTTCAGACAACTGCTTCTAGGACAGCTTTGATCAGAGTTGTTTCCACTTCAACAGCACATAACAATAATAATGTTATATGTTAGCATGGCAGGAGTAGTTGTTGTGAGGTGCCATAAAGTCGACTAAGGTTCATAGTGACCTTAAGTACAGAAATAAAAATCCTGCTCAATCCTGACGTGTTTAAGCCTTTTGTTGCAGTTATTGTATCAATCCATCCGATTTAGGGTCTTTCTGTATTTACTTGACCTACTTTTCTAAGCACTGTGTCTTTTTCCAAATAAGTCCCCAAATTATGTGAAATGAAATCTCATCATCTTGCTTCTAAACATCGCTCAAACTGTACTTTTTCCAAGATAGATGTAGTTGTTATTTTGGTGATCCATGACATATTCAGTAGTCTTCTCCAACACCGTAATTTAAACACACCTTTTCAATCTTCCTTTTCCAATGTCGCAAACTCAAAGCTGAATTTAGTAATTTAACAACCATATACAATTGGAGTGGATAACTTTTCTTAGCTCGATATTTTCTTTATGAAATGTAATAGTTGTAGTAGTTACCTTGCCAAATGAGTGACAGGATTGTTCCCAGGCTGACAAAGGGAAGCGTTCAGCAAATAGTTCTTCTATCATGATTAAGCATGATCCCAAGTTATGTATATGTTTCCAAAAAAATATGAGTTTTGAAAATCAGAGGTAAGACAGGTTTTCTCTTCTTATGTTCTTCTCAGAAACACTTAGGGATCATATTTAAAGCATATAACAAAATGTTCTATGAAAAAGAATAGCTAGATATTTACCATCAGCCAGCTTATACATTTTAATTTGGCCAAGTTGACTTTAAGAAATCAATAGTAGCTTATGACCAAGAGTTGTAGGTTGTAATTTAATTTCTCATATAGAAAATTAATCTCTAATCTTCTGGAACAAAGGAAAACTAGCCGTTTGAAATAGAGTTCCTTATTAGCGAGTTCAGATGGAATTCCTCTACCAAGAAATTTTTTTACAAGTCTTATTCTTTGAACTATTAATGAAGTCATTTAATATGACCTACCAGATTAATTCTTAGAAATAATATGCTAGAATTTATTACCTACAAGCTGCATTTTTATAATTCTTATAGGAAAATGACAAGACTTCAGAATGAGTGAAAACTAAATGGCTTCCTGGGAAAGAACATAAGTTGTGGCTAGGTTCACAAAAGTGGCCAAAACAAATTTGAGTCAATGAAATGATGAAAGCTGTGTCTGACTTTGAATTGTTGTTATAATCATTTTAAAATACTGTATTGTTTGCCAACAAAGATGCAAACTAGCCAAATTGGCTGGATGTGTTACTTACTGGAACCAAGCAAAGAGCATCAAATTCAAGTTATTTCATTGTGCAAAAGATTGACTGTACTCTTCATTTTATGAAATAAAGATCCTTAACATTGTTGGCATCTTACAAAGTACAAATGGTATACTCTTGGACTTTGATATGCATAGCTGTGGTTTTGATCCCTCTTTTTTGCTGTTTGAGCATATGTTCCAGCAAAATTTTTTAAAAATCCCCCTAAATCCCAATTCCCTTATCTTTTAAATTAACTGCCTTTTGTTGGAAAGATTAACTGAATGATGCAGATCAAATGTTCAGGATACTGCATGGAAAAAAGTACCAAAAAGAGGATTCCGGGAAAAGAGAGAAAACTGAAAAGTTGTAATGTACTTATACATGTTCCCACTCTACCTCTGATCCACTGATTCTAGTACACCTTCATGGGGAAAGGGGGTTTTTAAAAGCACTTCTGCTTTAATTCTCATAATAAAACATGTTTGGGAAGAATTATTCAAGCTAATTATTACAAAAATTCTCACCTGGACTTCTCACAATCACTTTTTTAAATGGTTTGCACTACTCTCTACCCTCTTGCAACTTTGATAGTTCACCTTGAATATTGTCATAGCAAATTTCTGTTGAATCATGACTATTGTTTTGATTGACTATCTCACTTGATCAAGAAAAGCCCCGCTTGAAACTCTAAAACAGACAAAAATGCTCCCCCAAAAAACCAATAACAAATTTATTCTTATTTTATTTCAGAATCCGACAGTGTTTGATGCACTTAATTTTTATTAATTTCCTGTGGTATGGATAATGAGTCAGCCTCAGGGATACTGTGGTATCACTAGAATTATTTAAGTCTTGGGAAAAGTAATCCATTGGTAACAAGCAAAATATTGATCTTACATGCCCTTCCAGTGGCCCTGGGAGGAAAAAGAGATTTGTTTCTTTAATCTACAGATTCATAAATCCCAGGGCAAACATACTCTGGAAAAAGTAGTCTCTGAATTTGTAACTATAACAACTTCCCTAGGTTACTTTGATATGCAGTCAGAGTTATTTGGCAGTCTTACTAATGATTCAACAACATTTGGTATGTGAGTGGTGTATCACTACTAGTGGTTTGATATGCCAGGGTAAGATATTCAAGTAAAAAGATGACAGAGCACAGTGAGAGCAATCTGGCAAGGGGCATCTGAGAGACCCAGATGGGCAATTGCGTGATAATTATCTCAGAGGGTTTTATCCCAATTCTTTGCTGACTAACTGCCATATCAGAGTAAATTTGAGAATTGGTCTTCTAAGTCTTCAATGTGTTTGAAGTTTTCTAAGTTATTTTAATGATTTATCCCTTAACTGAGAGTAAAAATGGATTCTGTAAAAGAAGCATAGTCTGGTGCAAAGAATGGTTTATTTTCAGATTTGAGATAACACAACAAGCGGAAAATGCCAACAGATATGTGATATTAAAGTCAGATTTGAATAATTTCAAATTGGGTGCAATAATGATGAAAGAAAATAGTGGAATTTATTTACAAAAGATTCATTCTTAAATCTATTTGCTTTCTATTTCCAAGTCCTCTGATGTTGTTGTGTTGTTGAGTATCAGCATACAGATTGAATAGTAATGGAGAGAGACTATGACCCTAACTCACTCACTTCTTAATTTTAAACCATGCAGATAACACAGCTTTACTTGCTGAGAATGAGGAAGATCTGAAATGCTTGCTACAGAAGGTCAAGGACTATAGTATTCAATATAGATTGAAGTTCAACATCAAGAAGACAAATATTCTCACCACTGGACCAACTGGTAGCACCATGTTGGATGGAGAAGAGATTGAGGTTCTTCATAGTTATGGTTTGTTTGGATCCCCAATCAACACTCTTGGCACCAGCAGTCAGGAACTCAAAATACGAATTACATTAGGTAAATCTTCTGTTAGTGAGCTCTCCAGAGTACTGAGAAACAACAATGTCAGTCTAGAGACTAAGGTGCCCTGATCCAGGCCATTGTCTTCATAATAATTTGCTGTGCATTAGACATCTGGACAACGACTAAGTATGACAGAAGAAAAATTGATGCTTTCAGGTTGTGATAATGGATAAGAGTCTTGAACATACCATGGGCTGGCAAAAAAACAAATGGGTCTGTCTTGAAGACAGTGAAACCAAGTTTCTACTTTGACGCTATGATTTTGAAGCTCCATCTCACATACTTTGGGCATGTGTCCAGGATCAATCCTTGGGGGAGGACATCATATTCAGAATGGTGGAAGGATAACACAGGAGGTGAAGACCCCAGATGAGATGGATCGATACAGTGATTAGGGCAATGGAGGTAGGTGTATTGGAGTCAGTGAGACTGTCTCAGGACAGGGCAGGTTTTAGAGCTTTTGTACATAGGTCACTATCAGTTGCAGCTGACTCAATGGTATATAACAACAACAAGAAGTGTTTCTTTGTTCTATTTGCACAACAGCCTCCCGGCCCAGGCATTAGTTTCACATGAACACAATTAAGTGCTCGAGGATTCCCATTTTTCTCAGTGTAAGCCATCAGTTATGATCCACACAGTGACGTGACTTTGCATAACCAATAAAGCATAAATAGACATTCTCCTGGTATTCCTTACTTTCAGCCTGGACCATCATTCAGGATGTTTCACGCAATGAAGGTCTTTCACTTACTGATCTGGTAAGACTCAAAATGAGAAGCACTTGCAAACATCCAATAATGATTGGAACATGAAATGTAAGAAGTACGAATGTAGAAAAATTGGAAGTTTTCAAAAGGAAAGGAAACACATAAAGATTTATATCCTAGGCATTGATGAGTTGACTTGTACTAGTATTGACCATTTTGTGTTAGATAATCACATTATCTACTATGCCAGAAATTATTAACTAAAGAGGAATGATGTGGAATTCACTATCAGAAAGAGTAAGTCAAGATCTGTCCTGAAGTGCAATGCTTTGAGAAATAAGATATTATCTATACGCAATACAACTTATCAAACGGGGAAATGACAATGTCTTCAACAAATGGTTCTTGCAAAATTGGATTGCTACCTAAAGAAAACTGAAACAGAATCCACATCTTACACTATCTACACAACTCAGCTCAAGGTGGATCAGAAACCTGGAGTAAAGCCCCAAATCATAAAGCTCATCAGTGACAAACTGGGATCAAGCTTAGAGAGCCTAGTCTACCATATAAAGAGACTGTCAAATACAGCCAGAAATGCACAGTTTGGAAAGGATGAGATTCATAAATGAACCTTCTAAATATTAAATCCTTGTGCACATAAAAAACTTTTCCCAACAGAGTGAAAAGGAAACCTACTGACTGGGAAAAAAAGAACATTTGGTAAAACCATTTCAGAAAAAGGATCTCATATCAAATGTTTACAGAACCCTACAGAACTTCTAAAAGAAAAAGATAACAGAATTAAAAAATGGGCAAAGATATGGAAAGAATTTTTCACAGAGGAAGGTATTCTAATGGCCAAAAGAGACGTGAAGAAATGCTCAAATCACTGTCTATACGAGAGATGCAAATCAAAACACAATGAAATACTATCTCGTTCCAGTAGCAGGGAAAAGTTTAACTAGACAATAAGTAATAAATGTTGGAGAGGATGTAGTGAGATAAGAACTCTTACACATTGTTAGTGCGATTGTAAAATGGTATAATCACTCTGGAAGGGAGTTCAACTTTTCCCCAAAAAGCTGATCATAGAAATTCCATATGATCTACCTTTTCCACTGCTTGGAATATACCCTGAGACTATGAGAACTGAGGCACAAATGGAGACGTACACACCAATGATCATAGCAGCATTATCACCATCACAAGAACATGAAAACAGACCAAAGGTCCAACTACAAACGAATGGATTGTGAAATTATGGTACGTTCATACGATGAATACCCCATAGCATACCTGAGAAATGATTTTGTAAATTACTACCTGACTTGGGAAGGATTAGAGAGCATTATGCTAAGTGAACTAAGACCCATAAGGACAAATAGTGTATAAGATCATTACTGTAGGACAAGTAAGAGACTCCAAAGGGGGGAAGAAACAGAGGGTTGAGGATGGGTATGTGGGGTCATTAATTACAGGGTCTCACAATTCGATGGGTGAGAGGGTTGAAGAAATGGGAAAAATCTGGTGTGGAAAACAATGTATACAAACTTTATAACTAAACCAGTATATTAAATAAAAATACTATCTGTAGGCACATAATGAAGTCTTGTTAAAACAGCCACTATGCAAATGATTGTACCCAGCAAAGTTAAGGGTGAAGAAATTGAGAATTTTACAAACTCTGAGTCTGAAGTGGATTAAATGTACAATCAAAATACATTACTAATAATTGGGAGCTAAAACGCAAAAAGTTGGAAACCAAGAAGAAGGATTGGTAGTTAGAATATATACGCTTGGCGACAGAAATGAACCTGGGAAATAAAAGACAGAATTTCAAACAATGACAGATTTAATAACAGTAAATACTATTTTAAAAAATGGTGAGTATGTACATGGACCTCAACTGATGGACTACTGAGAATTGGGTTGACTGTATCTATAGAAAGAGATCTTGGAAATAGTAAGAGCAGTTAAAGCTAGTCACAGGGCTGACTGTGGAACAGACCACCAGCAACTTAAGTGCAAATTAAAATTGAAGTTAAAGAAAATTAAAACAACCTGACTAGACCCAAAATATGACTTTGAATATATCCCAAATTTATTTAAAAATCATATTAAGAACAGATTAAACACATTTAACAGTAATGACCAAACACTAAACATCAAGGGATGACATCTATGAAAGAAAAAAAAAAAAGCAATACGAACACAGGAAGGAAAAAAAATACCAAAATAGATGTTAGAAGAAACTCTGAAATGTACATTGGAATGGGAGGAATCCTTCAAAACAAGGAGAAGGATTACTGAGATAAGTGAAGGGAATGAATAGAAGAAGGTAGAATTATTTCATAGTGAGACGTTAGGTGCCACTGAGTTGACTATGACTCATAGTGACCTTTAGAATGATGAATCTGAACTGTGCCAAATATTGTGCCATCATCATCATCTCTGATATACTGGAAGCCTTCATACAGTCATTTTAGTTGGAGGACAAGTCCATTCTATGTAAAAAAAACAACCCAAAATTACAAAATCCCCTAAAACATATAACATGATTTTAAAAAATATACTAAAGAGCAATGGTATCTCTCTGGAGACTAACGTGCGTCTGATTCAGGCCGTGGTCTTTGTAATCACTTGTTATACATCAAAGAGTTGTACAGTGATTAAGTTGGATACAAGAATAATTGATGCTTTTGAACTGTGGTGCTGGAGAAGAGTATTGAGAGTACCATGGACTACTAGGAAAACAAACAGATTCATCCTGGAAAGGGTTAAACTGGGCGGCTTCCTGGAGGTAAGGTTTCTGAGGCTTCCTCTAACATACTTTGGACACGTTGTAAGGAGGGACCGGTCCTTGGAGAAAGACATCATGCTTGGGAGGGTGGAGGGACAGCGCAGGAGGGGAAGGCCCTCTATGAGGTGCATTGGCTCAGTGACTGGGGTAATCAGGATGGGAGTGTCGGAGACAGTGCGATTGGCACAGGACAGAGCAGAGTTTAGGGCTGTTGTACATAGGGTCGGTATGAGTCGCAAGAGACTCGACGACACATAACAACAACAAAAACAACAGCATATAAAAGATATTTTCTTCAATGTTTGTTGTTGCTTCTCTGCCTTCAACAAGTTGGTGTCGCACCTTAACTGTTCATTTATGCTTCCACTTATTCAGTGTAACCTACTCTGGTTTGAGTTTTAGCTTTGAAAACAGGCTAGCAGTGTTTGGATTTTACCTCCACTGAATATATTCACTTCACTTTCTGTTCTCAGTTTTCTTATGCACAAAGTGACTATAATAATAGTTATCTGAATGACTAATGAAGAAAATAATAAATAGAGATAACATGTGTCAATAATAAAGGAGTATGCTTCTACCTTGTGAGGTTTTGGGGAGACTAAATGACATAACCCCTTCATAGTACAATTTGTGGCAAAAAAAGGAAATAATATCACCATCATTTTCTCTAATTCCTCTCCAGATAATAACTCCTCCTAGCATCATGCCCAAAGTATGTAACATGACACCTCATCATGCTTTCCTCCAAGCAGTACTCTGTCTGCACCTGCTCCAAAGCATTTTTGTTTATTCTTTCAGAAGTCCATTCAGCACTCTTCACCAACACCACAGCACTAAGGCATGAATTCTTCTGTCATCCCTATTTATTGTTCGGCTCTCAAATGTGTAACAAGGATTGGAAAGACCACTGCCTAAACCAGATGCATCTTGAGCCTCAAACATCATTACTACTCAGTAATATGGAAAGGTCCCTAACTGCACACTTTGCTAATACAATACATCTCTTGGTATCCTGACTACTGGTACCAAGGGTGTTAATTGTGGAGTCTTCCAAATAAGGTGACAATGTCAATCTTTTCTCCATTCATCATGATGTTGCCTACTGGTTCAGTGGTATGAATCTTTGTTTTCTTGACTTTGAGATACAGTCCACATTGATGGCTTCACTTTTTTTATCTTCTGCAACAGTGATTCAAGCTGTCCTCAATTTTAGTGTATAAATTCTTGATAATCTTCTGTTTCTTTTAGCTTTATCTTCTAAATTATATACTTACCAGCGGTCTGTACAAAATACATCTAAGTTGGATTGAATAAACTGAAAGTTAAAAAAAAAGAACAATAACTTTGTACTGCAGAGCATCGGGAATTAAAGTCAATTTCTGTAGGAGCTTTACTGAATATCATCAATAGGGACAAAAATGGAAATGACTCTTGCCACCTTTGTAGCATTAATTACAATCACTGAAACATCTCAAGAAGAAATTTTCTGGTATCAAAAATAGTAGTTCACATGATGTTGAGGTCAAAATTCTACACAATGGTTTAATTTCTACATTGTTCAGGAGAACTCTGTGTGGGATATTGGATTGTGCAAGTATGAGACAAGCTAGAAATGAATCAAAATGAAGATGATTTAGAATTTTTTCCGTCAGAGACCCTTTGTAACAAAGAGAAAATGAAATAAACTAACATTAGTCATTAGCTTTGAAATGTTTTGACGTTTTCCCAGTGTGATATGATTAAATATCATTAATAGGCGTGTGTGTGTGTTTATATTCATATATATGTGTAGAGGTCAACTCATAGCGACTCTGTGAACAAAAGATCTAATGCCTTTCCATAGCTGTTGCTGTTTCTCCAAGTTCAAAATCCATGGCATAAGGTTGAGTAGTGCGATAGCTGGGTTAAATGGTATTTCTATTTCCAAGTCCTTGAAAAAGCAGTAGACCCCTTTGCTTTGTGATTGTACAATTTTTCATTCTGACAAGCAGTGAATGAGAGTTCCAATTTCACGATGTCCTCGCCAGCATTTGTTGCTTGCTGCCCTGTTGAACTTGACTATTTTCTCTGTGGTGAGATGAACCAAGGGAGGATAAAAATAGATGAATGGTACCTGCTAAAAATCAAATTCCGATGTTCATTGAAAAGCTTCTCCAACAGGATAAAAAGGAAATCCATAGACTGGGAAAAACATTTGGCAATAACATATCTGATAAGGGACTCATAGCTAAATTTTATAGATTATTCCAGTACCTCAAAAGAAAAAGACAAATAACTCAGTCACAAAATGGGCATAAGATACGAGTAGATACTTCACCAAAGAAAAAATTCAGATGACGAGCACATATATGTAGAAATGTTCAAAATCCCTGGCTATCAGAGAGACACATACTAGATTTCTTTTAAGAAATTTTTTAGAGGAAATTATTTCCCATCTCTTAAATTTCTATTGAGTCAGAATCAACTTGTGACTGATCTCTCAGGAGATTTTCAGAGGCTGTAAGGAGGCACGGGTGGAAACCGTCCATCTTTCTTCCTCAGAGCCTCCTGGTAGAATCAAAGTATGACATGGCATTGTTTTCTGTGTTAGCAGAGCAACTTCCTAAAGAGGATACCACCGGAGCTTCCTAAATCATCTTTGTACTTGTATCTGTGAAGGACAGATTCTCAGTAATTTAAAGACTTTATAATTAAACATAATATTATTATTATAGTTATGTGCTATAGAGTTGTCTGCAACTCATAGTGACCCTACGTACAACAGCCCTAAACACTGCTCTATCCTTTGACAATCTTATGTTCTCTGACACACACCTATCCCCATTACCCTAGTGTCTGAATCAATTCATCCAGCTGAGAGTCTTACACTCCTGCGCTGTACCTCCACCCTCCCAAGCGTGATGTCCCTCTCCAAAGACGGATCTCGCCTCGCAACATGTCCAAATTATGCCAGAGGAAGAAGCTTCAGAATCCTTGCCTCCAAGGAGCAGCCTGGCTTCATCCTATGCAGGACGAACTTGTTTGTTCACCTGGAAGTCCATGGTATATTCAATACTCTTCTTCAGCACCAAAGCTCAAAGGAATAAACTCTCCCTCTATCATCCCTAGTCATTGTCCAGCTTTCTGAGGTATAGCAAATAATTGCAAAGACCATGTCCTGTATCAGGCACACCTTAGTCTCCAGACTGGCAATGTTGCTCTTCAATACTTCGGAGAGGTTTCTGACAGCACACTTTTCCAATGCAATTCATCTCTTAATTTCCTGGCTCCTAGTGCCAAGAGTGTTGATTGTGGAGGCAAGCAAACCAAAGCTGTCAACAACCTCAGTCTCTTCATCATCTATCATAATGTTGCCAATCGGCCCAGTGGTGAGAATCTTTGTTTTCTTGATGTTGAGCTTCAATCCATATTGGAGGCTGCAGTCCTTGACCTTCTACAGCAAGTGCTTCAGGTGCTCCTCAGTTTCAGCAAACATCTGCATATCCTGATGCCACACTTCTCCTCATAGAGCCCAGCCTCCTGGATAACCTGTTCCACATATAGCTTGAAAAGATATGGAGATAGGACACATCCTTGACTCACACCCTTCCCAATTTTGAACCACACAGTGTTTCTTTCCTCTGTTCTGAAACATACATATAATTGTGAACCCCTGCCCCAAAAGACATATAATATATTGATTGCTGCTTCCAACTGTACACACTAACATTTGAACTTTTGAATTTAAGCATCCAGACATCACACTTGGAGAGAAAACTAATAAGTCAGGTAGAAATATCTTGGGAAATAGTCAAGACGTAGGTTGGAAAAAAGTTATGTAAGGCATCTTCTTTGCATAAGTTAAGATACCAGGTCTCTATAAGATTTGAGTTCCTAAGAACACTTAATTTTGCTCAGGTGAAACTTATACCTAGACCAAAAAGCTGTCATACAAACTGAGCAAGGGAACCCTACTGGTTTAAAATTGGGAAAGGTTTGTGACATGATTGTATCTTCTCTCCACACCTATTTAATCTGTATGCTGAGCGAATATTTTCAGAAGCTAGACATAAATAAGAGAATGTGGTATCTGGATCAGAGGAAGATGCAATAACCTGAGTTATGTAGGTGATACAACCTTACTTACTGAAAACTAGGACTTGAAGAACCTGCTTTATAATATCGGACTACAGTATTCATTATCATTATGGCTTACATCTCAACATCAATAGAAGAGTAAAAATTTTCACCACTGGATCAGTAGGTCACGTAATGATAGATAAAGAAAAATTAAAGTGTAAATCATTTCATCTTACTTGGATCCACAATCAGCACCCTTAGGACCAGGGACCTCTCCAAATTACTGAGGAGCAATGATGTAAGCTTGAAGACTAAGGTGTGCCTGATTCAGGCCATGGTCTTTTTAATCACTTTCTGTGCATCTGAGAACTAGATAACGGAGAAGATGACAGAAAATTTGATGCCCTTGAGTTGTTGTGTTGGAGAAGAGTACTTAATATCCCAAGAACTGTCAAAATAAAATGTTTTTGGAAAAGTACAATAGAGTGCTTCTTAGAGGCAAGGGTGGCAAACCATGGGCTCACTTTTTGTGTGTATGTGTGTGCGTGGCATGTTGTTGGGAGACACTATTCCTGGGAAGGAAAATTATGTTTGGAAAAGTGGAATGTCAGCAAAAGTGGAAGGGTAGTGTATCAGCAAACGAGAGAAAGACCTTCAATGAGATGATATGACACAATGACTGCAACAATGGGCTCAAGTATGTCAGAGATGATGACGATGGAACAATATAGAACAAGGTTCATATTTGTTGTTCATAGGTTTGTTGTGAGTCATACTTGACTCAACAGCACCTAATAACAAAATAACAATTGTTTGGACCATCACTTAGCTCTCACTTTGTTGTATTTTAATAACATTCATTTTGCTGGAAGATATGCAACCAGTGAGCCATAGTGAGTACATTTCAATGGAGTTTCTGGACTTCAGCAAGCTTGGATATACTAAGCTGCTGATATACTTCCAAATATTAGTCAATTAAAAATTATAGATAATAACCGACTATTGTCTGATGTAGTACTAAAAGAAAAGTACCATAAATTAGAAGATATTACACAAATTAAGCTATAACAGTGGACTAAAATATACCTCTATGATTGGACTCAATCATAAAATGGTACAGGACTGGAAAACATGTCATTATTTTTGTTGTTGTTGTTATTGCTGATTACCTTTCAGTTGAACATGGCTCATAGCAACTCTATGAACAAAAGGCTTAAAGCCTCTCTACCACTATGGACATTTATCAAAGTCTATAGAGTGTTTGGAGGCGAGTTGTTTAGGAAGTGGTTGCCACTCCTAAGCCAGGTTAACTCAAAGTTCTCTGCCACTCCTGTTGTTATGTGCCATTGAGTTGGCTGTGATGTATAGCAATGTACAGCAGATTTGAAGCCTTCCTTGTCTTGAGCTACTCTCACGAATTCCTACACATCAACCTTCCATGTCCCAGTCACTGTATCAATGCATCTCATCCAAGGTTTTCTCTACGCTGTCCATCTAATATTCTGAGCATGATATCATTCTCCAAGGACTGATCTCTCCTGGCCACATGCCCAAAGTAGCTGAAGTGGAGCATCAAAATCCTAGCCTGCAAGGATAGACTCGGTTTCACTCTTCCCAAGACAGACTGATTTGTTTTCTTCGCAGCCCGTGATACCTTCCAGATTGTTCTCAATCACCACAACTTGAAAGCATCTATTCTTCTGTCATCTTTAGTCATTACCCTACTATCTGAAGCATAACAGGTAATTAAGAAGACCACAAATTTAAATTGACAAGTAACTAATAAGATGAGATAAGTTTGAGAAAACCCAGGGAATGATCTAAGGCAAAACTGTATGGTTAGCATGTGTTAACATAATAAAATTCAAACCCACAGTCCCCCCCCCCCCACCACACACACACACACCATGTCCTGGCAGGCTTCAATAGTTTGCTCATACACTTCAGTTGTTGTTGTTATGTGTTGAGTCAGAACCAACTCATAGCTAACCCTCCAGTGGATTTTTAGGAGCTGTAAATAGTATATAATATCAGATTAGTTATCTTTGGCCCATGGAGTAGCTGGTATATTTAAACTTCATGCCTTTGGGTTGGCAGTTTCAAGTCCTTTTCACTAGGCCACTAGAGCTCTCTAAGCAGTAAAGGGGTGTAGGTGACTACGGCCCCTACAAGAGTAGCTGAGTTAACCCAAAGCCCCCTGACTTGTCAAAGTTATTTCAATTAGGTGTTAATGCAAGCAATTCATTAAAGTTCATACTTGTGATTTTTAGCTTTAAATCCAAAGCTATATATTTCTGTCTCATGTGAAGATGTCATTGTCACAAACTTCCATGAAGAAGAATACTTTCTCACTCTTATCTAATTTACCGAGGTAAAGATTCTTCAATGACTTTAGTCTATTCAAGACTAATGACTTTAACTCTCAAAAAGTCCTGTTTCTTGTCAGAAATATTTTCTTTTAACTGATACACCTCCACTGCTTTGTTTTTATACCTCTTAAGTTGAAGCACCTATGAAATAGTTCATAGCTTAGAAAATTCAGTTGGAAAATTTTTCTCAGTGATTTCTCATCTCTAACCTTAATGTAAACACAATTCCATTTAAGATTTTCCTAACATTTCACTACCCTTATCTAACTATGTCTAGTGTTCTTCTTTTGACTGTTCTTAGGTTTCCCACATCCTCTCCTGTCAGGACCTGGTACACTCAGTATGTCAGACAACTTCATGACTTTTCTGTTGCCATATTCCTTTTAGCAAGGGCACTTCAAAACTTAAGATATATATTCCATGGAAGTTTAAGCCTAATATACTTGAGTCCATTTTCTGATCTCCGTAATGGAACTTAAAGATCAAAATGGAAAAATACGGCTTAATGCAAAATTCTCCACATACCTCTCTGCTCTCCCAAATGTCACATTTCTCTTTTCTGCAAAGGTGGAAATTTTCCACTAAATTGGTGCTGGAATTTATTTAACAACTGCTAAGTGTCGTTGGAGCTGACAAGAACCAAGAGTTAGGATTAATTTCTGCTGGATGTGTTTCACTTCTAAATGATCTATTTGATGCAATACTCATTTGGTCAGTTCACACCAGTGTTGAAGTAGGGCAAATATTCTTGTTAGGATTTGAGAGCAGAATATCACATAAATGTCTTTCACTTATCCACTTTCAGTAAACCTATGAGCTTTTATTAATTTGTTTAATGAGTGGTTCTTTTCCTTGAAAATCATGCATAAATTCTGTAGACATTTTTTTCCCTGAAGAAATTAAACATAATATCTTAATTTCAGCCAGCAGGAGGACTAACTTGTAGGAAAAGAAACTTTTCTTGTTAGATGCCCTTGGATCAACTCCTAATCATTGCAACACTGCACAACAGACTGAAACCCTACTAATCCAAAGTCGTCTTCACAATCTCTGTGCCTAAGGCCACTGCTGTAGCCATCATGTCACTCCATCTCATGAGATTTTGGCTACTCTTCACTGAACATCTTTTCTGATCATGACATTTTCCTTCCAAGGACTGTATCTTTCTAATAATATGTTCCATATGAGTAAAACGTTTCACCATCCCTGTCTCTAAGAGGCAGTATATTCACACAATGGAATATTGCGCATTATGCAGGAGAAATTATTTTGTAAAGTACTAACTAACTTGGGAGGGATTGGAGATCTGCTGAGTGAACTAATTCAGTCTTATAAAGACAAATACTATATAGAAATCCTTATTGTAGAAAGAATATAAGGATCGAGCAGGGGGGAGAGTGGAAGCAGAGAGGTGAGGACCCATGGGAGGGTATTAATCATAGTGTCACACAATTTGATGGATTGAAAGGTGAAGGAAATGGGAAAGATCTTGTGTGAAAACCAATGTATTCAAGCTTTCTAAATAAATCAGTGCATAATAAAATAATTTTCAGAAATAGAAGCATTCATATTGTGCTTCTCAACTGATATTCTTTAAGTTCCTAAATTCTTAACTTTTGCCAGTGCTTTCAGTGCAAATTTCACTTCTTTTCCCCTTCCCTGGCCATGTTATATCATATATATTTAATAATTTAAAATGAATAAATTAGGTAAAAGATACATTTTAAGGCAATAACTCAAACAGAAATGGATAAATTTTATTACTCTGCTTTGCTTTATGATTTGTTAGGTTGCCATCAGATTGACTCTCATTCATAAACATCCTATGAAAGCATGCCCTATCCTTAGGAGATGAGATTTTATTGTATTGTTGCTGTTGTTGTTGTTAGGTGCTGTCGAATCAAGGCAACCCTATGAACAACAAATCTGAACCATGTTCTATCCTGTGCTATCTTCATATTTTTTGACACATAGAAACCCATTACCACATTCACTGTGTCAATCCACCTGGTTGAGAGTCTTTCTGTTCTTCGTCTTTCTAAGTATCGTGTCCCTCACCAAGGAATGGCCCCTCTTTGCAGCATACCTCAAGTGTATGAGGAAACGCTTTATTATCTTTGCCACCAAGGAGTACTCTGGCTACACTTTCTCCAAGATATGTTTGTTTATTCTTATAGCAGTCCATGGTCTATTTTAGTAAAGAAGATTCACTGAAACCTGTCCATAATGGGTATCCTTGCTTGTATTTTAAATACCAATAGTATAACTTTTAGCACTACATCAACATCTATGCTACCACATTATAGCAAACCAAAAGAAAAGAAAAATGGTTAAGATAGAAACATTTCAGGAAGTAGTATATGATCATTAACAAATGATACTAAAGGAAGATATGCTAATTGCTCTGAAGAAATAGGAGAGATAGAAGTTAAGGTCTAGGAATTGAGAAAATACAAATTGAGATATTTTAGCAAGTAAATGTAGTATTTAATGAAATAGCATTAGAGCCAGAGCCTATGGTGATGGCGGCAGAAGTTCAAGCTGCTTTGAAGGAAATAGCAAAAAATAAGGCCCTCCAGAATAGAAGGTATACCAATTGACATATTTCAGCTAACAGATGCTGCCATGGATGTGCTCACCAAGTTGTGGCAAGAAACCTGGAAAACAACCATTTGGCCAACTGACTGGAGGAGTTCTATATTTGTTCCCATCCCAAAGAAGGGCGACCCAACTGAGTGTGGAAACTAGACAATGTCATTGATTTCACATGCAAGCAAGATTCTACTGACGATTATCCAAAAACGACTGGAACAACATGTCAGCAGAGAACTGCCAGAAGTCAAGGCTGGGTTTAAAAGGGGTCGTGGTACTAGGGATATTGTAGCTGATGTTAGATGGATCTTAGCTGAAAGCAGAGGATACCAGAAGAATGTCTACCTGTGTCTCATTGATTATGCAAAGGCATTTGACTGAGTGGATCATAATAAACTGTGGCTGACTCTGAGAAGAATGGGAATCCCAGAACATTTAATCATGCTAATGTGAAACCTATACTTGGACCAAGAGGCAGTCGTCAGAACAGAGCAGGGCAAACTGCATGGTTAAAAATTGGGAAGTGTGTACGCCAAGGAAGTGTCCTGTCTCCGCACCTTTTCAACCTGTATGCAGAGCAGATTATCCAAGAGGCTGGGCTCTATGAGGAGAAGCGTGACATTAGGACTGGTGGATGATCTATCAACAATCTGCGTTATGCAGATGACACAACCCTGCTCGCTGAAACTGAGGAGGACCTCATGCACTTACTGCAGAGGGTCAAGGAATGAAGCCTCCAATATGGACTGAGGCTCAATGTCAAGAAGACAAAAATTCTCACCACTGGACCAATTGGTAGCATCAGGATGGATGGTGAAGAGACTGAGACTGTTCACAGCTTCAGTTTGCTCAGTTCCATGGTCAACACTCTTGGCACCAGCAGGCAGGAAATCAAAAAACGTATTGCGATGGGAATGTCTGCTGTTAGGGACCTCTCAAAAGTACTCAAGAGCCACGGTGTCTCTCTGGAGACTAAGGTGTGCCTGATACAGGCCATGGTCTTTGTAATCACTTGTTATGCATCAGAGAGTTGGACAATGACTAGGGAGGACAGAAGAATTGAGGCCTTTGAGCTGTGGTTCTGGAGAAGAGTATTGAATGTACCATGGACTGCCAAGAAAACAAATAGATTCATCCTAGTGAGGGTTAAACCAGGCTGCTCCTTGGAGGCAAGGATTCTGGGGCTTTGTCTGACATACTTTGAACATGTTGTAAGGAGAGACAGGTCTTTGGATAGGGACATCATGCTGGGTAGAGTGGGGGGACGGCGCAGGAGAGGAAGACCCTCTTTGAGGTGGATTGATTCAGTGACTGGGGTAATCGGGGTGGTTGTGTCAGAGGCAATGAGATTGGCACAGAGTAGAGCACGGTTTAGGGCTGTTGTACATAGGGTCGCTTTGAGTCACAAATGACTCAGGGCACATAACAACAACAACAACAACAACAAACGTAGTCCTGGAAATGCCACTACTCTATGCCAAGAAATTTGGAAAACAGCTACCTGTTCAATCAACTGGAAGAAATCCACACATATGCCCATTTAAAAATGAATGTTATCAAATATGTTGCAGAAATTATCTGAAAATATTAAAATGCCACTCATAAGTAAAGTCTTACTGAAGATTATTTTTAAAAGACTGGAACAGGATATCAATAAGGAACTGCCAGTCAGCAAGTAATACAAGGTTCATTAAGAAGAAGAAATAGGGTTGTCATTCAGATGTCAGGTGGATTTTCACTGAGAGCTAAGAATAACAGAAATATGTTTATTGAGGCATTCAATATAGATCATAATAAATGATGGATAACATTCCAAGAATGGGAATTCTACAACACATGATTGTTCTTCTATAGAATATATACACACAAAGAGAAGTGATCATTCAAACAAAGCAAAAGGATATTATATTGTTTAAAATCAGGATAGGTTTGCGTAATGGTAGTATCTTTTCAGCATACTTACTTAATCTGTAAACTGAGCAAATAATCCAAGAAGCTGGACTATCCAGAGAATAATAATGAAGTCCCAGGACTAGATTAATCAGAAACTTATAATGTAATCTTGCTTGATGAAAGTCAAGAGAACTTAAAGCATTTGCTGAAGAACAACTTAAATAACTTTCGGTATAGATTACTGAAAGGATCTAGGATTAAAACAGTAAACAACGTTTCAAAAATATACACAACAGCATGATAAATAAAGAGTGAAAAGTTGAAATTGTTGAAGACTTCTTTTTACTTGGATCTTCCCTCTCACCCCTGCACCCCTTACTAAAAAGAATAAAAGAAAACCCCACACACAGTAGCATTAGACAATAAATAGAAAGAAAGTTTACACCTGGGAAAATCTACTGTCAGGGACCTCTTTCAAGTGCTAAAGAGAAAGGATGTCATTTTGAAGACTAAGATACACCTAGCACAAGCCATGGTATTTTCAATTGCTTTGTGTTGGTATGTAATATGTAAAATAAATAAGATATAAATTAAGGCATGTAAAATAAATAAGACATAAAGTAAGGCAATGCTCAAAGTCATAATAGAACAAAATAGCATTGGCTTACATTATATCTATGCACCAGATTATACATGATATAAATGTAATAGATTTGAAGAAATAGATACCACTTCAATAGTAGTAAGAAACTTCTAACACACCATTTTAACTTAAAGGTGAATTTTTTTTAAAAAAACAGCAACAAACAAACACAAAGATGCAGAAAAAGCTAAACAATACAATTAGCAAATTCGACCACATTTACTTTTTGAGGAAACGTCAAACTGTCTTCCAGAGTGGTTGTGCCTTTTTAAAATTATACTATCAGTTTATGAGAGTTACTGTCTAGCCACATCTTCTCCAACACTCCAACATTTATTGTTTGTTGCCCTACTAAACTTCGTACGACTAAACCTACTGCTACTGGGGTGAGATGATATCTCATTGTGGTTTTTATTTTCAAATCTTTCTTATTTCCAGTGATTGTGAGCATTTCTTCATGTGTCTGCTAGCCACCTGTATGTCTTCCTCTGAGAAGTCTTTCCATGTCCTCTTTTTGTCCATTTTGTAATTAGGTTATCAGTGTTTTGAACACAGAAACGTTGTATGACCTAGCTATTCCACTACTAGGAATATACCCCAAGAAAATTAGAACTGAGACACAAATGGAGATTTGTACACGAATGTTAATAACAACATTATTCACCATCATAAGAAAAAGGAAACAGTGAAAATGTCCAATCACAACTGAAGGGATTGATAAATTGTGATGCATTCACACTATGACATACTTTGCAAGACTCATGAACAACTATCTTGAAAAAATACTGCATAACGTGGGAGAGACTGGAGAGCATTATGCTGAGTGAACTATTTCAGTCTCATAAGGATAAATACTACATAAGATCATTATGGTATAAATAGAAGGATAATTAGTAAAACATATATGGTGACCCAAGGAGGGAAGTGATGGGAGAAGAGGGGTGAGATAGGATGGGGGCAAAACCACAGGGTTGAACGGTTTTGTGGGTGGAGAGAGAGGGGAAAGTAAATGGAAGGGATTCAGGTGAAAAGAAAGGGTAATGATGGGCAAGGTCCTATGGTGATAAATTTTGTAAAACATAATGCATGAGGATGATTGTATAAAACACAATGAATGAAGACTAGTGGGAAATACAATGTATACAAACTTTGTAAGCAAAACAATTTTTTAAAAAGGGAAAACTCAATTTACTTCCTTCACAACTGCAAATGGTACATTGTTCAAAATTGATGGTGTTTTAGGGCAAAATATAAGCCTCAACACATTAAAAAACAAACAAACATTGAAATAATACAAAGTGTCTTCTCAAACCACAATCCTATGAAACAAGAAATAAACGAGATGATAAGTATAAAAAAATCTCTAAGGAAGCTAAATAATACCTTACCTTATTAGTACCTGATTATAGAAGAAATAAAACCTGAAATTGAAAAGTTCCTTGAAAAGAAAGAAAACCTAATATACAATGTATCAAAACCTTTGGGTTATAGTAAAGGAAGTATTTAGAGGTCAGTCACAGAAGTAAGAAAACATTAACAAAAAACCAAGTAAAATCAACCAGGTAACCTAAGAGTTCCAACAAATAGAAAAATAACAGCAAGCTAACTCCATAGCCTCTAGAAGAAAGGAAATTATAAAGACTGAAGTAAATGGAAAGAAAATAGAAAAACAACTGAAATAATCAACAAGACCATTAGCTGATTCTTCAAGAGACATTAAAATGGACAATTATTGATAAAATAAGACAAGACACAAATAACTTGAATAAGAAATGAAAGGGGCAATTTTGCAACAGAAGCAGCTGAAACAAAAATTATAATAATGGAAATATTATGAAAATCTATACTTCAACAGCATCAGGATTGGTGGAAGAGTCATCAACAACCTGCGTTATGTAGATGACACAACCTGCTTGCTGAAACTGAGGAGGACCTCAAGTGCTTGCTGCTGAAGGTCAAGGACTGTAGCTTCCTGTATGGATTGAAGCTCAACATCAAGAAAACAAAGATTCTCACCACTGGGCCAATTGACAGCACCAGTATGGAGGGTGAAGAGATTGAGATAGTTAACAGTTTTCGTTTACTTGGCTCCACAGTTAACACCCTTGGTAACAGCAGCCAGAAAATCAAGAGATGGATTGCATTGGGAAAGTCAGCTGTGAGGGACTTCTCAAGAGTACTGAAGAGCAACGATGTCAGGTTGGAGACTAAGGTGCACCTGATCGGGGTTATAGTCTTCACAAGTATGTGCTATGCATCACAGAGTTGGACAGTGAATAGGGATGATAGAAAGAGAATTGATGCCTTTGAGCTGTGGTGCTGGAGAAGAGTGTTGAATATACCGTGGAATGCTAGGAGAACAAACAGGCTTGTCCTGGAGAGAGTGAAGTTGGAATGCTCCTTGAAGTCAAGGATTCTGAAGCTTCGTCTGACGTACTTTGGGCATGTAGCAAGTAGGGACTGGTCCTTGGAGAGGGACATCATATTTGGCAGAGTGGAGGGGCAGGGAAGGAGAGGAAGACCTTCGATGAGATGGATCGATACTGTGACTAAAGGTGGGAATGAGTGTGTTTGAGATGTGTAGGTTGGCACAGGACAGAACTGCGTTTAGAGCTCTTCTTGTATATAGGGTTGTTATGGATCACAAGCGACTTGATGGCACATAACAAAAACTTACTTCAACAAATTAGAAAACCTGCATTAAATGGATAAATTCCTAGAAACCTATACTCTTATCAGATTAACCCAGACAGAAGTAGAACACTTGATCAGACCCATTACAAAAGAAGAAATGGAGCAGATCATAAAAAAAAAAGACAAATTCCCTCCAAAAGAGCACCCTGGGTCAGACGCTTTAAAGGTGACTTCTACCAAACTTTCAGGGATTGTTGTTGTTCTTATATGCTGTCGTGTCAACTGTGACTCATAGTGACCCTATGCACAATAGCTCTGAACTCTGACGTACCCTAAGCCAGTCTCACTGCTTCAAACACACCTACCCCAATTACCACAGTTGCTGTGTCAATTTATCTCATCCAGTATCCTCTCCTGAACTGTCCCTCCACCTTTCTATGTATGATGTCCTTCTCCATGGACTGGTCCCTCCTAGCCATGTGGCCAAAGAATATAAGAAAAAAAACATCACCATCCTTGCCTCCAAGTAGCAATTTGGCTTCACTCTTTCCAGAAAACAAACAAACAAACAAACAAACAAACAACCTGTTTGTTTTCTTAACATTTCATTGTATGTGTTCAATAATCTATCTAACATCATAACTTAAAAGTATCTATTCAGCATAAT
>NW_006399829.1:5343859-5349773 GCF_000299155.1 Elephantulus edwardii | reverse complement strand
CACTTAGAAACCCTAAAAACTCAGCATGAAAACTATTGGACATAGTTTACCAATTCAACAAAGTGACAGGATACAAGATCAACATACAAAAATCAATTGGATTTCTCTATAGTCTCAAAGAGAATATAGAACCGGAGCTAAGAAAAAAAAAACACCAACATCCATAATAATAGCTGATCACCAGATCAAATACTTGGGAGTAAATGTAACCAAAAACACAAAGGATCTATTAAAAGAATATTGCAAAACGTTGTTGTTGTTATGTGCCATCAAGTCACCTGAGACTGAAAGCGACTCTATGTACAACAACCTTAAACTCTGCCCTGGCATGTGCCAATCTCATTATCTCCAATACACCTACCCCCACTGCATCAATCCATTTTATGGATGGTTTTCCTCTCCTGCTCTTTCCCTCCACCCTCTCAAGGGTGACACCCCTCTCCAAGGACTGGTCCCTCCTTGAAACATGTCCAAAGTATGAAAGATAAAGCTTCAGAATCCTTGCCTCCAAGAAACAGACTGGCTTCACCCTCTCCAGGTCAAACCTGTTCGTTTTCTTAGCAGTCCATAGTATATTCAATACTCTTCTCCAGCACCACAGCTCAAAGGCATCAATTCTCCTTCTATCATCCCTAGTCATTGTCCAGCTCTCTGATGCATAGCAAGTGATTGCAAAGACCATGGCATGTATCAGGCACACCTTAGTCTCCAGACTGGCATTATATAAGAAATAAAAAGAGACCTGGAGAAATGGAAGCACATACATTGCTCATGAATAGGAAAACGTGATATATAGAAAATGACAATAATACCAAAGGCAATATACATGGTCAATGCAATCCTGATACAAATACCAATTCCATTCTTCAATGAAATGGAAAAGGCAATCTCCAATTTCATTTGGCATTTAAGAGGCCCCGAATAAGCAAAGCACTCCTTAAAAAGAGAAATAAAATAGGAGGCATCTCACTCCCTGATACCAAATCCTACTACATTGCTGTAGTGGTCAAGCCAGCGAGTTATTGGAACAATGACAATCACATAATTCAATAGAATAGAATTGAGAACCCAGAAAGCACTTGTTCTACTTATGGTCAACTGATTTTTGACAAGGAGATGAAATCAGGTAAGCGGGGAAATGACAGATTTCTAACAAATGGTGTCGGCAAAACTGGAAAACTGTCTTTAGAAAACTCAAGCAAGACCCTCACCTCATGCCATACACAAAAACCAACTCAAAGTAGATCATGGACCTAGAACTAAAACCATGGACTATAAACTTCATTAGAGAAAAGATTGGAAGAACTCTAGAAGCCCTAATCCACAACTTAAACTGTCTTCCAAGCATCATGAAAAACATACAACCAGGATAGGATAAAATAGATGAATGAGATCTTCTAAGAATCTGAAAACTTCTCTAACAGGGTAAAAAGGGAAGCCAAAACCTGAGAAAAATATTTAGTAATGACATGACAGTTAAGGGACTTGCATCTATAATTTATAAAACACCTGAGCACCATAAAAAGATAAACAACTCAATTGAAAAATGGGCACAGGGTATAAAGAGACACTTCACCAAAGAAGACATTCAGATGGGAAACACATGAAGAAATGTTCAAAATCCCTAACTCTAAGAGAGATGCAAATTAAAACAACTATGAGATATCATCTGACCCCAGTTAAAAACAGTAAAATTTAATACAACAGCAAAAAACAAATGATGGTCAGGGTGTGGAGAAACTGGAACCTTAATTCACTGTTGGTGGGAGTGTAAAATGGTGAAACCACTATAGAAGGCAGTATGGTGTTTTCTCAAAAACCTGGAAATAGAAATACCATTTGACCCAGCAATTCCACTACTAGGAAGAAATAATAACTGCCACCCAAGCAGATATGTGCACACCCATGTTTATTGCTGCTTTGTTCACAATAGCAAAGAGTTAGAAACAACTCAATTGCTCTTCAACAAATGAATGGATAGAGAAGCTGTGATATATTCACACGATTGAATACTATTCTGCATTGAAAAACAAGGAACTCATGAATTATTATGTAAAATTAGTTACCCTGGAGGACATTATGCTAAGCAAAAGATCTCAGTCACAAAAGGAGAGAAACTGCATCATGCCACTACTGTAAAGCAGGGCTGACCTATGGTTGGGAGGAAACTAAGAAAAGAGGGGATAAATAATGTATGCAGCATTGAAATAGATGAGGGAGAGAACTGTTAAGGAGGAATATATGATTAGATATTACAGTCATGACAAGAGTCCAGAATGAAAGCTACACTGTGGAGTGGACTGGGTCTGGGAGAATCATATAACAATGGATTTTTTTCTTATTTTTCAATGAGAAAAGCGAACTGGGGCAGGGGGTGGAGTGGACAGGGAGGAAAGTGTGCAACAGTGAAAGAATAGAAATTTAAAGTATCTGTAAATTGTCATTGAAATTAATTTAAAAATTGTACAGTGCCATGATTAATCTCCCCCTCCTTCTGCACATCCTCATCCCTCTGCTTCCACCATTGCCTGCTACTCTTGGATCCTTATACTCATTCTACAATAATGGATTATGCAATATTTATCCTTGTGGGATTGAGTTAGTTCACTCAGCATAATGCTCTCCAGCCCCTCCCAAGTCAGGTAGTAATTTACAAAATCATTGCTCTTGTGTGCTGCATAGTGTTCCATTGTGTGAATGTATCAAAATTTCTCAATCCATTAATTTATGATTGGACATTTGGGCTTTTCCCATGTTCTTATGATTGATGAATAATGCTGCTATGAAAATTTGTGCCTCAGTGTTCATTTTCTCAGGATATATTTTAGGTAGTAGAATAGCTGGTCATATGGAATTTCTATGTTCAGATTTTTTAGGAAGCTGCCTTCCAGAATGGTTGTACCGTTTTACAAAAGCCTGAGTTTTGTCAGTGCTATGCCACTTCCTCTCTAGTTACCTCTTGCCAAATGCCCTAAAGGTTCTTGGTGCAAGCTAAAAAGTTGTCTACCATAGGTTCAGTTGTGTGTCTTTTTTTTTTATTTACTTTATTTCATTATTTTTTGTGTGTACCGTCAAATCAGATCTGACTGGTACATGAGGAGATTGTTCCTCCTTCTCCAGCAGAGCATCTGGTGGATTTGAACCATGCACCTCTGAGACTGTAGTTGCAGCTTCTTTCCACTAGGCCACCAGAGCTCACCAGTTGTATGTCTTTTTGAGAAGAGACAATCTTTTTTCTCAGAGGCCGAACAGTCTAATATTGTCAGCCTCCTACTAGCACAAGGAATTCTATGATGTGGCTTCTACATTCTAGACCTCTCCCAGGTCTGGAGAGAAGATACAGTTAGAGGCACTACACTACATGCCTATCTTGACATCTAACTGTATAATGCAGTAGGTTGTGGGACTCACAGATAAATATTTCCAAATGGGCTCTCCAGTTGAAGATTAGTGATATGGTTATGTTTCTCACATTTCTAGTGAGAAAAAAAAATATGTTCCATTTTTCCTTTCTGACATTATCAAGTACACTTAAGCTTACTATTCCTTCCAATCATTAGTGTAAATAAAACGGTATTAATAGGTTCTGACGCACGTAGTTATGAAACTCAACATAGGGTTAGTCTCAGTTACAATGGAAGGTTTAAATATACACTGTTTCAAACAATTTATATTCACAAGGTAGGAGATAGTCCATCTTTCCTCTGCATGTATATTTATAGTTATATTTAGCTATATATTGCTGTTATGTGACATCAAACCACTTGCCACTCATAATGTCTCTGTATACAACTTCTCTGAACCCTACTCTATCTTGATCCAACCTCATTGTGTCTGACACAACTACCTCCATTACCCCAGTCATTAAGTCAATCCATCTCATCCATGGTCTACCTTTCTTGCAATGTCCCTTAACCCTTTCAAGCTTGATGTCCCTCTTGAAGGACTAGTCCCTCCTTGCAAATACTAAAATAGTTCAGAAAAAGTTTCAGAATCCTTGCCTACAAGGAAAAGTTTGGTTTCACCCTCTTCAGGGAGAATCTGTTTGTTCTCCCAGCAGTCAATGACATATTCAACACTATCCTCATATGCATAAATTCTTCTATCACCCTTAGTCATTGTCCAGCTCTCTGATAAATGCATAGCAAGTAATTTTGATGACCATGGCCAGGATCAGATGCACCTTAGTCTTTATACTGACGTCATTGCTGTTTAGTACTCTGGACAGGTTCCTGCTTTTCCCAGTGCAATTCATCTTTTCATTTTCTGGATGCTTGTAACAAAGGTGTTCATTGTGGAGCCAAGCAAGCTGACACTGTTAACAATCTCAATCTTTTCACCATCTATCATGATACGGCCAATTGGCCCAGTGGTGAGTCTTTGTTTTCTTGCTGTAGAACTTCAATCCATATTGAAAGCTGTAGTCCTTGACCTTCTGGAACATGGGCCTCAGGGCCTCTTGATTTTGGGCCAGCAAGGTCATGTCATCTGCATAATGCAGTTTGTTGATGAATCTTCCTCCAATCCTAATGTCACATTTTCGTGTATAGATTGAAAATATATGGAGATAGGATGAATCCCTGGCATACACCCTTTCTGATTTTGGACTATGCAGTGTTTCCTTGTTCTATTCTGTTGACTGTCTCTTGGTCCAAGTATAGGTTTTACATGAGCACTGTCAAGTGTTCTGGGATTCTCACTCTTCTCAGTGTTAGCCACAGTTTGTTGTGATCCACACTGTCCAATGTCTTTGCATAGTCACTTAAACACTGATAGGTATTCCTTTGGTACTCTCCTTTCAGCTAAGATACATCTAACATTGGCTATAATATACACAATTTTAGAGAGAGAGAGAGAGAGAGAGAGAGAGAAAGCTTGTTGTTGATTGCCTTCAAGCTGAGCATGACTCATAGCGATTCTGTGAACAAAAGGCCTGAAGCACTTCTACAACTATTGACATTTAGGAAAGTTCATAGATTTTCTGAAAAGCTTACTCTTTAGGAAGTGGATGAGATTCTTGCTTCCAAACCTGTCTTGAAATGTTATTGGTTGAGTCTCCTGCAATGTATTACGTCCCTCTGTACAGCTGCTCTAAACCCTAATTCTGACACGCCAACCCCAATTGCCCCAGTCACTGTTATCAATCTATCTCATCCGGGTATTCCTCTCCTGCACTGTCCATCCCTCCTTCCGAGCATGATGTCCTTCTCCAAGGACCAATTATTTCTGGCCACATGCCTAAAGTAAGTGAAGCAGAACTTCAAAATCTAAGCTTCCAAGGAGAGGTTTGATTTAACCTTCTCCAAGACAGACCAATTAGTTTTCTTGGCAGTCCATGGTATGTTCAAATCTCTTCTCCAGCACCACAACTTGAAGGTATCTCTTATTCTTCTGTCATCCTTAGTCATTGTAAAACAATGTAAAACATTGTAAAACAATGACTTAGTCCAAAGTAAAACAAGTAATTGAGTAGAACATGGCCTGGATTTTGTATCCAGACTGACGTCCTTGCTCTTCAGCACTCTAGAGAGGTCCATGACAACAGATTTTCCCAATGCAATACGTCTTTTGATTTCATTACTGCTGGTGTTAAGAGTGTTGATTGTGGAGCCAAACAATCTGTAACTGCTAACAACCTCAATCTCTTCTCCATCTAATATGGTGCTAACAATTAGCCCAGTGGTGAGAATCTTTGTCTTCTTGATGTTGAGCTTCAATCCACATTTAAGACTGTAGTTCTTGACAATCTGCAGAAAGTGCTTCAGTTTCAAAACAAGATTGTGTCATCTGCATATAATGGATTGTTAATTAGTCTTCCTCCAATCTTGATGTCACACTCCTCCTCATAAAGCCCTGTCTCCAGAATGATCTGTTCTGCATACAGATTGAAAAGGTATCCTATCATTGCTAGTCT
>NW_006399829.1:5324546-5339179 GCF_000299155.1 Elephantulus edwardii | reverse complement strand
CACAACCTCGCCAGCATTTGTTGCTTGTTGTTCTGTTAAATTTTGCTATTCTGACTGGAATCAATCCATCTTACGGAGGGTCTTCCTCTCCTGCACTGTCCCTCCACCCTCGCAAACACAACATCCCTCTCCAAAGATTGATCCTGCCCTACAACATGTCCAAAGTATGTCAGATGGAGCTTCAGAATCTTTGTCTCCAAAGAGCAGCTGGACTTCACCCTCTCCAACAAGAACTTGTTTGTTCTTCTAGCAATCCATGGTGTATATTCAATACTTTTGTCCAGCACCACAGCTCAAAGATATCAACTCTCCTTGTATAATCCCCAGTCATTGTCCAGGTTTCTGATGTACAGCAAGTAATTGCAAAGACCATGGCCTCTATCAGGCACACCTTAGTCTCCAGACTGACATCATTGCTTCTCAGTACCTTGGAGAGGTCTCTAACAGTAAACTTTTCCCAATGCAATTTTTCTTTTAATTTCCTGGTTGCTGTTACCAAGAGTGTTCACTACAGAGCCAAGCAAACCGAAACTATCAACAATCTCAATCTCTTTTTCATCCATCATGATGCTATCAATTGTCCCGGTGGTGAGAATCTTTGTTTTCTTAATGTAGAGCTTCAATCCATATTGAAGGTTACAGTCCTTGACCGTCCACAGCAAGCGCTTCATATACACATGTATAAAAGCATTCATAAACACAAGGAAATATTCATTTAAATCTAAAGACAGTTGGACAGTGCTAGAATGTATGAACAAACTCAGGAGCTTAAACTAAAATCAAGGTCAGGTTTTAATGTATTTCATTGTTATGACATAAACATGCTCCAGGAACTGAGGAGCTACATTTTGGAGGTAAGTGAACATACACACATACTTACATACATGCTCACATATTTAGACAGATACTAGATGAAAGAAGAGAATTTAGAAAAAAGTGAATCAGTTTTATACTCAGTCTTTCTTTCAAGTCAACAAGATGAGCCAGAGAATAAATGTTCATTTTCAGACCCTTCGTAATGCCTACTGCTTTATCTTCAGTTTTCAAATCACAAGAATCCTTTTGGGACTCTCCTTCACTTGAAAGGTAAGTCCAGTCCAGTTGATACATACAAACCCATCATGATATCTTCATAAATGTCTGTTTTTTACATTTTTCCTTCTTTCTGTCTTAGCATGTTGTTGTGTTGTGTACAGTAGAGTCGGAACTAACCCATGGCTGACCCTGCTTTTCAGAGGCAGTTCGTCGCACAGCAGGAGATTACCCTTCCTTCTTCCGCTGAGCTGCTGGTGACCTCGAACTATGTGCCTTAGGGATCGTAGTGCAGCCTCTTGCTACTAGGCTACCAGAGCTCCCTTAGCATAGAGCCATAAATGTGTTTGCCTTCCTTATCTTCCTTTTTTAATGTGTCCTCCTTAATGGATGTTTTTGAACATGTTTGCAAATATCTCCTTGATGTATCCACCTTCATCACTATTTTCTTGGCACTTTTCCCCTCTGTAATCTTCTTTACTTACTGTATCTCTGCCTGTTGGCTTTTTTGCCTCTTTAATTGCCTCGCCCTCTTCTTCTTTTATGACATGAGACTTACTTGTTTCTGTGTTTTTAGTCCAGTTAATGAATAGACTTTTCTGACCTCTGCTGCGATCTTTCCAAAAGACTCTGGAGCAATTTCAAACTTTTTCTCCAGCATGAAATCAGCATCCTTTCCTAAAAAAAAGAAAAGAAGTCTTCAAATCACTACTGTCTGTGAGTAAATGATCCTCTTTAAATGAAGCCTGACTTCTTTGTTTAATCAATTTTAAAAGTAATTAATTGATGCAAAGTTTTAATGGCTGCCTTAGTGTAACCCTGACAGCTGTCCATGCTTCAGCTTGGCCCCCACGCAGCGCTTGACCAGTTTTCCATCAGGACTTCAAAGGACACTTAACATCTCATTTTACAGTCTCGCATATACTAAGCCTATAGTGCAGCATGCGTAAGGGAACTTCAGGGATCTCTAGAAAACACTCTTTTCCAGAAATTATTCCTAAAGACTTTTGAAACACCATTCATCCATTCCTAACAACTATTACATTATGAAAAGTAAAATTATCCAAGTAAGATCATTACCTCATCACACTCCTATAAATACTAAATTAATAGTATATTTTCCTTCCATAGCCTAAATGCATGAAAATTTGAGTTTGAGAGAAAAGATGAAAGCATAGAATATTGCTTAGTATGGTTGTGGGAACATTAACTAATAGGAACAACTTGTATTTGCTAGAGAACAAAAAAGAAGTAATAAGGTAATTGGGCAGAGAAAAATCCATGCCAGGAGAGAGAAAAGACAGAACAGTACAAACTAACTTTCTCTAACTTAGTTAAGGACAAAATTCAGTGGCAGGGTATCTTCTAATATTAGTTTTGTTTTCATTATAAATCTTTTAATTAGTTAAATGTACCAAACTCATATTTGGCTCCTGATTCCTAGGCATTTATGAGAAGAAATGATGTGTATGTAGGCCTTAGCATAGGATGAAGGAAAGATCATGACAGTGGGTCTCTTACATTGCTCCTGTGGTAGTTTTTTGTTGTTGTTGTTGTTGTTATACGCCACCAAGTCACTGTGACTCCTATAGGAAAGATCATGACAGTGGGTCTCTTACATTGCTCCTGTGGTGGTTTTTTTTGTTGTTGTTGTTATATGCCACCAAGTCGCTTGTGACTCATAGCGACCCTATGTACAAAAGTTCTGAACCTTGCTCTATCTTGAGCCAGCCTCAATGTATCTGACACACCTGCCCCATTATCCCAGTCACTGAGAATTCCATCTCATCCTGGGTCTCATGCTCTTGGGCTGTCCCTCCACCCATGCAAGCATGATGTCCCTTTCCAAGGACTGATCTCTCCTTGCAGAATGTCCAAAATATGTCTGAAGAAGCTTCAAAATCCTTGCCTCAAAGGAGCAGCCTTATTTCACCCTATCCAGGATGCTTGGTTTGTTCTCCAGCAGCCCAAAGTATATTCAATATTCTTCTCTAGAACTACAACTCAAAGACATCGATTCTTCTTCCTCTATCATCCTTAGTCATTGTCCAGCTTTCTGATGCATAGCAAGCAATTGCGAAGACCGTGGCCTGGATTGGGTGCCCCTTAGTCTCTAACATAATTTCTAACATAATTTGACATAATTTCTCTAGTACTCTGGAAAGGTCCCTGAGAGCAGATTTCCCAATGCAAATAGTCTTTGATTTCATGGCTGCTTGAGCCAAGAGTGTTGATTTTGGATCCAAACAAGCGGAAGCTTTTAACAATCTCAATCTCTTCACCATCCATCATGATGCCGCCAATTGAACCAGTGGTGAGAATCTTTGTTTTCTTGCTGTTGAACTTTAATTCATATTGAAAGCTGCAGTCCTTGACCTTCTGCAGCAAATGTCTCAGGTCCTCCTCAGTTTCAGCAAGCCTAATGCAGATTGTTGCATATTACAGTTGTTGATAAGTCTTTCTCCAATCCTGATGTTACATTCCTTCTCATAGAGTCTAGCCTCCAGATCATCTGTTCCACATATAGATTTAAACATATGAAGATAGGATGCATCCATGGCATATACCTTTCCTGATTTTGAACCATCTAATGTTTTCTTTCTCTGTTCTGATGACTGTTTCTTGGTCCACCTATAGGTTTCATATAAGGACAATCAAGTGATCTGGGATAGCCATTCTTCTCAAGGTTAACTACAATTTGTCATGATCCACACGGTCAAATGCCTTTGCATAGTCAATGAAATAAGGATAGATATTCCTCTGGTAATCTCTGCTTTTAGCTAAGATCAATATAACATTGGTTATAATATACTTAGTTTTCTAAACCCAGCCTGCACATCTGCAGTTCTGTGTTGGTGTGCTTTTCCATTCATTTTTGGATAATATTCAATAGGATCTTGCTTTCATGTGACATTAATGATATTGTTAGAAAATTTCCACATTCTGTCAGGTCATCTATTTTTGGAATGGGGACAAATATGAATGTCTTGCAAAAGAATGATTCAAAAAGTATTAATATCTTTATTCTGAAATATAATTTTAGACATAAAAATTTTCACTTGTCTTCCCTCAGAGATAAGAAAATAGGGATAGTGAATAACTATAATTTGAAAGACTTGTAGAGAAAGTGAGTTGTCATTATTGTTGTTAGGTGTCATCAAGTCAGCTATGGTCATACAACTTATAACAACTCTATGAACAACAGATCTGAAGCCTATTCTATTTTGCGCCATCCTTACATTTCAGATATACTGGAGCCCATTGCTGCAGTCACTGTGTCGATCCGTTTCATTCAAAGTCTTCCTCTCCTTCGCTGACTCTATCTTTTTAAGCATGATGTCCATTTCTAAGAAATTATTTTCCTAGAAACGTGTCTAGAGTGTGTGAGATGAACCTTACCTATCCTTGCCTCCAAGGAATATTTTGGCTCCATTTTTTTCTAAGATGCATCTGTTTGTTCTTATGACAATTCATGGAATATTCAGTACTCTTCTCCAAGACCACAACTCAAATTCTTTTTCTGTCATCCTGACTCACAGTTCAATTTTTGATTTATAGTAAGTCATTGAAAATAACATCGTCTGAATCAGGGTGCAGCTTAGTCTTCAAATTAACATCATTGCTGCTTGGTATTGGAGAGACCCCTGAGAGGAGATTTGCCCAAAGCAGTAACTCTCCTGACCTCATGACTGTTGATACTAAGGGTGTTGAACGTGGAACACATAAAATTAAGTCATTAATAAATTTAATCTTTTCTCCACTTATCATAATCCTGCTTATCACAGACATTATGGAATATTTTTGTCTTCTTGATGTTGAGATGCAATTCATACTGAGGTCTGTATTTCCTGATCTTCTGGAGCAAGCCTTTCAAGTCCTCCTCATGTGGAGCAAGCAAGGTTGTGTCGTCTCATAACACAGTTTATTAATCAGTCTTCTCCTGATCCTGATAACACATTCTTCTGCACAGAGTCCAGCATTGCAAATTATTTGCTAAGTAAATAGCTTGGGCAGATATAAACAGAAGATAGAGTCCTTATGCAAGCTTTTTTTTTCTTTTTTCTTTTAAACCATCATAATGTTCCCCTGGTCTGTTTGGATAACAAGTTCCTAGTCTAGATACAAGTCTTATATGAGGACAATTTATTGTTCTGGAGCTTCTATTCTTCTCAAGGTTAGTCATAATTTGCTATGATCAACACACTCAAATGTCTTTGTATAGTCAATAAAATATAGACACTTACTGATATTCTCTGCTTTCAGCCATGATCTATCTGACATCAACTGTGACATTTCTGGTGCCATGGTGTCTTCTAACCTCAGGTTAAATTTCTGGCAATTTTCTGTTAATATACTGTTCAAACCATTTTTGCATGATCTTCTATGATATTTTCTTCTCATGCAATATTAGTGATATATTGTTTGATAATTTCTATATTCTGTTGAATCATTTTTCTTGAGAATGAGAATACATATGAATCTCTTATAGACAGTAAGTACTAAAAATATCAAACACATTTACATGTAATTGATTCTAATTCATAGATATTCTGGAGCACAGAGTAGAGAGGCCTTAGAGGGTTTCCCATGTTTTATTTATGAGCATAGATTACCATATCTTTTTCTCCTGAAGAGTGGTTGGTGGGTTTGAACTGTTGTTGCTTGTATGATTATCAACAAGAACTTAACCACTACAACATGAGGACTTCTGTTGTTGTTGTTGTTGTTGTTATGTGTCTTTATGTCAAATACAACTGATAGCCACCCTATGGACAATGTCTCTGAATCCTGTCTTATTCTGTGCCACCCTTATCTTCTCTCACATACTTGAACCCATTACTGTAGTCACCATAGCAATTCACCCTTTTGAGGGTCATCTTCTCCCTCATTGGCCCTCCATGTTTCCTAGTATAATGTCCCTTTCCAAAGACTAGCCCCTCCTAACACATACCTAAAATATATGTGATAAAACTTCACCATTCTTGCCTCTAAAGAACACTCTGTCTGCAGTTTCTCTAAGACTTATTTATTTGTTCCTTTGGTTCTCCATGGGATATCCAGTACTCTCCCTCAACACCACAACTCAATGATGTCAATTCTTATTCTGTCATCTTTATCTCATTGTCCAGCTCTCAGATGCATAGCAGGTAGTTGAAAAGACCATGACTTGGTTCAGGAACCCCCTGGTCTTTAAATTGATATCACAGTTCTTTACGACTCTGGAGAGATTCCTGACAGATTTTCCCAATGAAATATGTCTTGTGACCTATTGACTCTGGAACCAAAGGTGTTAATTTGTATTCAAGTAAGAGAAAATTATCGACAATGTCAATCTTTTCACCACATTACATTGTCATTACATTGCATCTTAGTCCAGTAGTGAGGATTTTTCTCTTCTTGGTGTTGAGATGCAGTCTGTGTTAAAGGCTATAATCCCTGATCTTCTGCAGCAAGCCTTTCAAGTCCTCCTCACTTTGAGCAGAAAGGTTGTGTCATTTGTGTAAAGCAGATTAGTGATTTTAAACAATGCAGTGTTCCCTTGCTTGGTTAAGGCAATAGCTTCTCAGTTTAGATATAGCTTTCATGTGAACACAGATAAGTATTCTGGGATTCCTATTTTTCTCAATTTTAGCCATAGCTTTTTGTAAGCCATGCAATCAAAAACCTTTGTACAGTCAGAAAAGCACAGATAAACATTCCTCTGATAATTCTTAGCTTTCAGCCAAGATTCATCTGACATCAACAACGATATCCCTAGTGCCACAGTATCTTATAAACTCTGCTTGAACTTATGTAAGTTGTCTTTCAGTGTATTGCTATAAGCACTTTGGGATGATCTTCAGCAATATTTTACTTGCATGTCTCATTTCCACATTCTGCTATATCTTCTTTCTTGGGAAAAGGAACAAATACTGATCTTTTTCACTCAGTTGACCAAGTACCTGTCCTCTAAATTTCCTTACATAGACTGGTGAGTCCATCCAGGGCTGTGTCTATAAGTTGAGAAATGTTAATTGATATCCATTAATTCCTAGGATCTTACTTTTTAATGATGTCTTCAATACAGTTTGACCTTCTACTCTAATTACCACACTGCATGAATAATACAAAGAAAGGGAAAATGTAATGTTGATCTAAGGACATTTGTTGTCCTCTCAAAATCTCACTGATCTTTTTTGCACATACTCTGTTAGCTGTTACTGAGGATCTTTTAGTAAGACACTACTCATAGTAAGCCCAGGGACAAAAGAAGAGAAAAAATATTACCCAATCTTATACTTCTTCATAATAGTTATGATTCTCAAGTCCACTATTGTGGTCACTCTGTATTTTGAGTGCCTTCTAACCCATAGTTCTCATCTTCCAGTGGTTCATCAAATTATGTTCTGCTGTGATACACAGGGTCACATTATTGGCTATTTTTTTTGAAATATATGTCTTGGCCTTCTACTATGTCTTAGTCTGGAAGTTCCACTAAAACCTACCTACAATAGATGATCGTGCTCAGGTGTGAAATAGTAGTGGCTTAATTTTTAGCAGCATAGCAACATTCAAGCCACCTCAGGACAACAAACTGACAGATGACATGTCACAAGGCATCTTGAAAAGAGAGAGATATAGTTGATTGAGTAATATTGTGATTTCATAGTCTAGACTCTGAAATCAATTAAGCACATTTGGAAGCAATGAGTTAAAAAATTTCGGAGGATTGCTGTTCAGGATAGAATTGCTAAATCTATGTCAGTTGTGCCCTAAAAAACAAACCCAAGTATAGTAGGGTCTGGAAGAGAGATGAAAGTCCACATGTGTTTCATGTAGCCCTTTGACCTCAGGGAAGCTGAGCCTGGAATTCAATGTGCTATGATCTCATCAGGGACTCGGGACATTGAGGGGGAGGCTGGCAACCTAACTGAGCAACTTGCTAAGAAATCTTCCCAGAAAAAATACTCAAAGTAAAGACTGCTCAATCTTATCTCAGTAAAGCCAATAGTCATATGACTTGGACTGGGTTAACTTATGAAGCCTGGGGAACTGTCACTATATGTTCATATAGTTTATCCCAGAATTTGGACAAATCAAGAAGGGAAAATAGCAGCATGTATCTTTTAGAGATAATGGCCTTTAGTTCCTCAAAAATAACTTATATAGATGAAGTCTTTTTTTCTCTCTTTTTTGTTATGGTATATCAAATCTATTATATATTATGCTATTATTTAGCATCATGTTTAAAAAAGATGTATATAACTCCCTCGGAGGAAGGAGTTTTGGCAAATATGCAAAGGAAGTGCATATTATGTATGTAAAAATAGAATAATTGCAATTATAACAACTAAGCTACTCCTTTCTCATTAGAGTTTTTATATTCTCTTTAGAATTTTGTTTGAGATTTATTTTCTGAGCAATATTATTATATTCAGAACAGTACGCTTCAAGAGACATCTTTCAGAAAGTTGTAACATCTACAGTATGGATCTTACAGATACAACAGAGAAAACCCAAACCCCCAATTCATACACATTGTTTTAGATTGTTTAAACTGTTTATTTCTTATTGGTTTGCACCCAAAGTTTATATATATAGTTTCACACTGCCCTTCATTCACATTGTGTTTCATACAATCATCCCCATTCATTAAAAGACGTATGGCTTTATATTACAGAATCAAATCACAATCACAAAACTCTAACCAAAATACAAATATTCATTAAATCTGGTTCCCAGTATTCAACACCTCTACCCTATGATTGGGTTCCCTTTAAATTGATAACCATGAATCTTAACTGGGTCTTTATGTGATAAGTACGTTATTCTGCCTAGTCCATTTACTTCCCCCCTTTTTTCTTTTTTTTTAATGTCCTACTAGTTCATTAGCAAAATTCGAATACTGTTTTCAAGAACTAATTCTTTCAATTTCCCTCACACGCATATCCATCAAATTGTCCAGCCTGATGATAAATACCCCCTCCCACTGCACATCCACATCCTTCTGTTTCTAGCCTCTCACATATTTTTAGTGCCAACTCTAAACCTTAATAGGTGCAACAATCTGGGCTACTCTTTCCTTCTTTTCAACAGGAGGTAATGATGCTGGGTTTTCTCCAGGTCTGTTCGAGCACTGATACTGTGTAATGAAACAAAATAAGTAAATAAATAAAAAAATAAAGAAAACTCAGGAGCCCTAAGATTATTTTGCAACAGGCACATGCACATTTCCATTGAAATTATGAAGCGGATTGGAAATATTTTGGAGGGGCTCAGAGGAGACCTTGAATTTGCTCTTTATTTAAATATGAAACATTTGAAGACACTTGGATGTGTGAAGCCAATAATGCATAACTTTTCAATAGACTAAGCAAAGGTGAAGTTGTGGCACAGAACAAACTAGTAAAATGAAATTTCTCTGTGAAGTCTGGAAATTTTCTATGCACAGGATTCTTGACAGCACATTAAGAGAGTTCTCAATGACTATCCTTGCAGGAATCTATAAATGTTAGGTCACTTGAAGCCTGAAGATTCAGCCCATAAGATAAAAAATATCCTTCACTCTCGTGGAGTAGGGCCTGAAGGGTGATGTGTCCAATAGGGTGAATACAATTTCACATTCTTTATTTTCCCAGTAAAATCTTCCAAAAGAAGATTGGTGAAGACCAATCCTATGCTGAAATAAGAATAGACATGTGGGAAGCTTGCAATGATGTTTACTATAGAAAGCTATTATGAGTTTCTTAGGAATCCCCAGATAAAGAGGTGTCTAGTTACATATCATGTTTAGACATGTTTTCTTGTAAAACTCTTTTCACTGAAGTTTATGAAGAGTAAAAAAAAAAAATCCACCCATAGTGTTCTTTTCCTTGACTTTTTTCCCCCCATCTTTCTGATACCAAGAAAAAGTTCATTACTTTTCACCCCAGGTAATTTCCCTCTCCTCAAAATTCCAATGGGTTTTGCAGACAGTCAGGAGATGCAAGAAACAAAGATCTTTGACCCAAATTAGTTTGGGGCCCTCAAGCCTGGAGGCCTTGTGCTAAGTAGCAACAGTAGCATACCAGATAAAGAGGAGATATCACCAGGGAAACTGATGGAGCATGAAACCAACACAGGGAATAAGGATCAGTAGTCAGAAAGCATGGACTTGATGAGAGAAAAGAAGCTGGAGATGGAATGATAGAATTTTATACAATCAATGCTTGCTATACATGGCAGGAGACTCAATTGCACATAACAATGATAATATACTATGACAGGTTTGGAAGCAGGAGTGGTATTCACTTCCCAAATAACATGCCTCTAGAAACTCTATGAACTTTGGTAAATGTTGATAGTTGTTCATAAGATCATTATTAGTTGTACTCAACTCAAAGGCAATCAACAACAATGTGATTTATTAAATGGTGAATATAGACATGGACTTCTCCAGATGGTACATACAGAAATCACATCAACTACATTTCTGGAAAGAATTTCTGGAGAAGCTCAATATCAGCTGTGAAAATTAAGCCAGGAGCTGAATATGGAACAGACCAGCAACTACTCACAAGTTCAAAGTAAAGCTAAAGAAAATTAAATCAAATTCACAAGAATCAAAAGTTGTACCTTTGACCTTGAATTTAAACTGCCACTTGAATTTAAAAATCTCCTCAGGAATAAGTTTGAGTCTTTGAACACTAATGAACAAGGCAAACCAAGATGTTGATGATGTTTTTTTGATGTGCATAGGGATTTGATTTTTAAGAAGGTCCCATTGTTCTAGCAAACATATCAAAAGGAAAAAAAAAAAAAAAGATTTTCTAACCCAATATCTCCAACACACTGAAGGGAGGAAAAAAAAAACCAGCAAGAAAACTTGCCATTTTCTGAAATTCTTTATGTAAAATTGGTGACAGTTCTTCTCTGAATGTCTGGTAAATTCACTAGTAAAACCAGCTGATCTAGGAATTTTTTGTTGGAAGTTATTTTTTTTCTGCCAGTTTATTTAAATATTTGAATACAAATTTGAACAAATTCTTTAAATTTTCCTCTCCCCGCACCACTGATCAAATTGTACAGCCCAATGATTAATCCCCCCTTCTCCCTGCCCATATACATCCCTCTGCTTCCTGCCTCTCCCACCCCGCCTGGATCTTTATACCCATTCTACAATAACAGTGTTATACAATATTTATCCTTGTGGGACTGAGTTCACTTAGCATAATGCTCTCCAGTACCTCCAAAGTTAGGCAATAATTTGCAAAGTTATTGCTCCTGCATGCTGCATAGTATTCCATTGTGTAATTGTAACATAATTTCTCATTTGTTTATGGCTGGGCATTTGGCTATTTCCATGTTCATGTGATGGTAAATAATGCTACTATGAACATCGGTGTATAAATCTCAGTTTGTGCTTCAGTTCTTATTTTCTCAGGGTATATTCCAAGTAGTGGAATAGCTGGGTCATACGAAATTCCTACGGCCAGCTTTTTGAGGAAGTGCCAAACTGCCTTCCAGAATGGTTGTACCATTTTACAATCTCACCAACAATGTATAAGAGTTCCTTTCTCACCACATACTCTAACATCTATTATTTGTTGCCCTGTTAAACTTTGCCACTCTTATTGAAGTGAGATGATACCACATTGTGGTTTTGATTTGCATCTCTCTTATTGCCAATGATTTAGAGCATTTCTTCATGTGTCTGCTTGCCATTCAAGTATCTTCATCTGTGAAAACTCTTTCCATGTCTTTTGCCCATTTTGTAATTGGGTTATCTGTCTTTTTCTTGTGGAGGCCCAGGAGTATCCTGTAAACTTTTGTTACTCCTGGAAATTAATTTATTACCGGTTCAATTTTTTTTTTTCTTTTGTGATGTGTCTGTTAAAATGCTCTGCTTCAGTCTATCTCAGTGTAGGTAGACTGAGTCTCTAAGTAATTGTCCATTTCCTCTAGGTGTTTTTATTACCTTTGAGTTGAGCATGACTCATAGAGACCCTATGAACAAAAGGCTTGAAGCTCGTCTATAATCATCAACATTTATCAAAGTTCATAGTGTTGGAGGTGTGTTGTGGATGCTACTCCTTCTTCCAAACCTGTCATAGAATGTCATTTGTTGAGTCACCCACAATACATAACAACCCTATGCTTGAGTATAGTTCATAATAATATTCTATTGTTAACCATTTTATTTCAATTGGTCCTGTTGTGACATTGTCCCTTTCATCTGTTATTTGGATTATTTTTGTCTTTATGTCTTTGTTAGTTTTGCTAGTGGTTTGTTGTTTTTATTTACCTTTACAAAGAACCAACTCCTGGTTTTGTTGATGGTTTCAATTGTTTTTCTGGTTTCTATTTCATTTATTTCTGTCCTAATTTTTATAATATTATTTCTTTTAGAGGTTGACAGGTTCTCTTGCTGTTCTTTTCCAACTTGTTGGAGATTTTGGGTTAGAGAGCAAATTATCTTTTTCCCTTCCCTTTTGATGTGATTGCTTATTGGTAGAAATAGAACTTTGATTACTACTTTGGATGTCAACCTAACTTCTAAGGAGCATTTGGATGTGCTTTGTCCAAGATTGATTTCTTTGTTCTTTGGCAGTCTATGGAATTTCTTTCTTTTTAAAAATATTTTTAATTGATGTTTTTACAGAAGCTTACAGAAAACTTGGATTTCCATTTATTCATTGTTGTACATTTTCTTCCCTACTGCCCCCCCCCCAGTTTGCTTTTCACTTTAAAAAAATTCTTTCATTGTTGCACAATTTCCACCCTCTCCCAGCCTCCCAAGGATAAATAATGAACAATGCCTTGAAAAAGATGAGGGAAAGAAATGTTTAAAAGAAATATATGATTAGGTATTATTTGCATTACAACAGCCTGGAATTTCTAATATTCTTTATTAACACCACAATTTAGAGGCTTCAATTATTTTCTTTCCCTTACTCATTTCACAAATTTCATATAAGTATGAATTGAAAAAATAATATTATGACTTGAATAAGGCACATGTTAGTCCTCAATCTGAAATTCATGCTCTTAAGAACTTTAAAGAGGTCCTTGACAGGTGATTTTTCTCATTGCAATAAATCATTTGTTTCCCTGATTGCTGTTTTAGAGGATCTTGATTATAAATAAAGATCAGTCCTTTACAACTTCAATCATTTCTCCATTCACCATGATGCTGTTCATTGATCGATTTATGAAGTTTTTTGCTTTCTTTGTGTTGAGATGGAATGATGTTAGGATTCCAAATTCAAGAGTATTTTCAGGATTGATGGTTCCTGCATATGTAACGAAGAGTTGATCAATGCTTTTCCCATAAATCCTGGTGGCTCTAGGAATTATTGGTTTTCACCACTTACAGATGCATCATCATTCCTATCTTGTTGTCTTCACATCAATTTTCCTCTGTATTTCTTCTTTTCAATGTCTTTTAAGGATACTTGCCATTAGATTGGAGTCCTGTTCTAAATCCAGGATGGTCTCACTTTGCTATCCTTTACATATTCACTGCTCTGAAGATCTGATCTCTATGTAATGTGATATTCAAGTACTTGGGGTGACTATTTGAATATATATTTTCAAAATAAAATATCAATGCACAACATTTTTATTCCGATAACACTCCCAAGGGCTTCATTAATGTATTTAGTTTCATGGTGTACAGTTTAGAAAGGAAACACAAGAGTAGACACACTATTGAGCTATTTTGCTTTCTTACTCATTATGTTTCTGGATTTGTTTGTTTTTTTATTAATACACTCATTATACAGATTTTGAATATGCTAGTACCAGAAGTTTCAGCACCAGAGGCCACTGCTATTACTGTTTTGATATTTTTCTTTGTAATTATCTTTTTTTTTGTTTCAGAACATATCATTAGCAAGATTTTTCATTTTAAAATGGGCATGATTATTTTATTTCCTCTTGTTAAGGAATGCTGCCACAAGCAAAAAATTAGTCACATCATTTTTTAAAGTGGACCCAGATTTCAAAGTAGACCACACTTGCCTCAGCTATCCTCAATATTTTAACAAATACCCTCCTTATTATATTCTAAGTGTTTGTCTTTATGCTTCTGTTGACCCCTTCCAAATCATTCTTGTTGCTACAGAGCTTCCATTTTAGCTCTGTAGGTTTTCCTGTCTCCAGCAGACCCATTTTGCAGCTCCATTCTGATGACATTTTCTGAGTGGATTCCTTCTTTTATTTTTTTTGTAAAGTTAGCAAATTTTTTATTATAACTTGATCCGAAGTAAATCTTATTTCCATTAGAAATTTCACCAATTTATGTCACTTTTCTTTTTGTGAAAATATCTTGGTTATCTTGTTGGGAATCTATGTAATTCAGACCAGGGAAGAGTTTAGTCACGCTTCAGGTAGGAGTGGAACAGAGCAACAATATTTAATTAGAAAATCAGAAAAGAGAAAAGAATCCTCTTTGATTTCTCTCTTTCACTTTTCTTTAACTTTCCCAACTGCCACTCAAGCTCTTCTAGACTATCAGCAAGAGCAATCAATATAGACTTAAAAAGAGACCTGTACAAATGCTGGCGAGGTTGTGGAGAGACTGGAACCCTTATTCACTGTTGGTGGGAGTGTAAAATGGTGCAACCACTGTGGAAAGCATT
>NW_006399829.1:5313758-5323866 GCF_000299155.1 Elephantulus edwardii | reverse complement strand
GTATAAAATAATAAAAATTTAAAAAAAAAGAGACCTGTAATATCAGTTTAAACATTAAGGTGTGCCTGACCCAAGTCAGGGTATTTTTAATTGTTCATATGCATGAGAAAAATGAAAAAAATGCATAAGAAAGACAGAAGAATTTATGGCTTTGAATTGTGTTTCTGGTGAAGAGTGTTGAATATCCCATGGACTGACAAACAACAAACAACCCTGCCTTGGAAGATATACAGCCAATATGCATGTTCCTTCCTTAGAGCCAAAGATGGTGAAACTTTTTTTCACATGTACTTTGGGCACATTGTCAGGCACTGGTCCTTGAAAAATTCCATCAAGCTGGAAAGAGAAGAATGTCACAGAAAAACAGGAAAATCCTAAATAAGAGAGACACAAGCCTGCAACAATGGGCATGTGTACTACAGTGATTATGAGGATGCCAATAAGATAGAACAGAACAATATTTCTTTCATGGAGGAACGATGTATATTACATTGAAACAGATGAGAAAGAACTGTTTAAAAGGGACATATAAATGGGTATTCTTATCATTACAGAATTCCATAATGAAGGTTGTATAGTGGAATGGACTTGAGGGAGGGATTGTTTAACAATGAAAGAGCTTTCCTTTTTCTTTTCAAAAAGAGTGAATTTTGAGGAAGAGGTGAGCAGGAAGAAAAGTGCAACAATGAATGACTGGAAACTCTAAGTCTTTGTAAACTTTCATTTTAAGAAATTTTAAAAAAAGATTCATGTATGCAGAGAAACAGCAAAAAAAGGTCTTGTTGAGTAGTAGTGTACTGGATGGCACTACCAACAAAAACAAAGAATCTCACACATTTCTCTATGTGCTATTGTGGTTGTTTCATGATCACAGAGCTAGGGGTTTGTTTGTATGTAGAAGAAACAGGAACAAATGACTATACAATGCCCATATATTTGCATTGAACTCATTGGATAATTAGTTGGACCATCCTCAATCTGCACGTCAGTAGATTATATAATGTGGTATTATGTCTCTGATTCCTTAGGGAATGGAATAGAATTTCAGTTATTACTCATTCTCAAGGTTGTGTCATCTGCATAGCAAAAGTCTTTGATGAATCTTCTTTGAACCTTGCTCGATGACATATTCCTTCTCAAAAAAACTTTATTAGCATAAATATTGAATAAGTATGCAGAAAGGATACAACCTTAATGCACATCCTTCTTAATTTTAAACCATGTAGTGTTCTTTTCACACACACACACACACACACACACACACACACACAGCCTCTTGGTGTAGGTATAGGACCTTTCTTGCTGAAAGCAAGGAGGATTTGAAACATTTGCTACCGAAGAGCAGTGATTATAGCCTTCAACATGGAGAAACATCAAGAGAGCAACAACATCAAGAAAGCAAAAATGCTCACAACTGGACTGATAGGCAGCATCATGATAAACAGAGAAACTGAAAACAAGTTCTTACTTTAACCACAATTCAACATACTGGATAATAGTAGTCAGGAGATCAGGAGATGTATTGTACTGGGAAAGTCTGCAATCAAGAACTTCTACAAATTACTGAGAAGCAATGCTGTCAGACTAAGGTGTGCCTGATTCAGACTCTGGTCTTTTCAACTCTTGCTATGCTGCTGAGAGCAGGACAATATGATGTTGGAGAAGAGGGCCAATAATTCCATGGAATTCCAAAAGAATAAACAGATATGTCTTAGATATGTCTTAGAGAAGGTGCAGCCAGAGTGTTCCTTGGAGGTAAAGGTTATGAAATTTAGTCTTGCATTCTTTGGTCAAGTTGATAAGAGAGGCTAATTCTTGGAGGAGATCATCATACAACGTCTCATCCTCAAAGATTCTGAAATGATTAATCCTAGATATGTTCTGAAAATTGACACAAACAAACAAACAAACAAAAATCAACCTTATTTTTTTTCCCAGGCAAGATTGAAAGCCAGACACCTAAAATATAAAGACTCAATGAGCTTTAACACTCTATAATTCTCTCTGATAATTAAAAACTTCTAACAGAAAGTATTTAGAAGTAATTTTTACCATCAATATGTTAGATAAGTACATGGAGTTTTTGCCTATATTAACATACTCCCCTCTGGGAAACATTTCAGTTAAGCAGATGATCATGGATTCCTCAATTCTCGACAAGTTACGTTAGAGTAATTATCTTAATTGGCCTTTGATTAATATGTTTTTCTTTCCCCAGACTAACTTTGTTGCAGTTTTTATGGACTAATAGGCTAGCTCTTCAGAATGTCAATTTAGTATTTTGTTTTGTGTTTTTTTTTCTCTTGCCAAGCTATTTTTGAGAAATCGCTAACTGAAAATTATCTTACTGTTTTGAAATCATTAGGATGATATTCAGTTATTCTTCTCTAAAATTCTAAAACACAAAATAGAGATAAAACTATGAAAAAAATATAAAAATTAGAAATCCCGGGATCCACAAATGATTTATACACACTGCTGACCTAAAGTTTGTCTCTTTGAACATACCCAGTGTTACAGCAGGAGTAAAGGTGAAACAACTTATTTCTATCAAAATCATAGCAAGAAAGGAATAAAAAACTTTACACAATATATGGAATGATTACATACTTAAATCTACTTGACAATAACTTTTAAACAAAAATAAGGAGCTCTGGTGACATAGAGAGCCCAAAGACATGAGATTTGAATAGACAAACTGTTCTGTGGGGTAAAGACGAGCAATCTCCTGGATGAAACACACAACCTTTGAAAACCCTCTGTAAGGTCACCTGTAAATCCAGCTGTGAGTAGCTTCCACCTGATGACAAATAACAAACATACAGTCTCTGAAAGCAGGCTGTTCTCTGGAGGTAAGGATCTTGAAGCTCCATCTCACATACATTTGGGCACGTGGCCAAGAGGGACCTGTCCTTGGACAAGACATAGCACTTAGAAGGGTAGAGGGTCAGCACAGGAAAGGAAGACCCAGGATGAGATGGATTGACTCAGTGACTGGAGAAATGGGATTAGGTCTGTCAGAGATCATGAGATTGGCTCAGCATATGGCAGGTTTCAGAGCTAATGGACATGGGGTCGCTATGAGTCACAGGTGACTCAATGGAACATAACAAAATCAACTACACATTTTAATAAACAGATAAATATTATTCCACCAAACTCTTTTGTGTATGTATATTTGCTTTTTCGGAATGGATGTCATGTGCTTTTGGTGTCTCCGATTACCTGGGAAGAGGGGGTGCGTCTGCGGGGTCTGGTGGCTGTCCTGTGAGGTGCCCGACTTCAGCCAGTCAGAGCCGAGCCTCTGTTTTGACGTTTCTGCCGGAACAGAAAATCAAAAGGGCCGAACTCGCTCAGCATACCTTAAGCTCAAGGAACTGAAGAACAAATTCAAACCTCAAGTTGCTATAATCAAGGATGCTTTCAGCAGAACGTTAAATGATCCCGGAAGTATTAAAAGAAGATGGAAGGAATATACTGAGTCACTGTATTGAAAGGAATTGGAAGATCCAGAAGAATTTCATGAAACAACATATGAGCAAGAGCCTATGGTGATGAAAGAAGAAGTTCAGGCTGCTTTGAAGGACATGGCAAAAAATAAGGCTCCAGGAATAGATGGTACACCAATTGACATATTTCAGTTAACAGATGCTGCCCTGGACGTGCTCACCAAGTTGTGCCAAGAAATCTGGAGAACGACCACTTGGCCAACTGACTGGAAGAGATCGATATTTGTTCCTATCCCAAAGAAAGGTGACCCAAACAAATGTGGAAACTACAGAACAATTTCACTGATTTCACATGCAAGCAAGATTTTACTGAAGAGTATCCAAAAACGACTGGAACAGCACATCAACAGAGAACTACCAGAAGTCCAGGCTGGTTTCAGAAGGGGTCGTGGTACTAGAGATATTGTAGCTGATGTTAGATGGATCTTGGCTGAAAGCAGGGAATACCAGAGGAATGTCTATCTGTGTTTCATTGACTATGCAAAGGCATTTAACTGTGTAGATCATAACAAACTGTGGCTGACTCTGAGAAGAATGGGAATCCCAGAACACTTGATCGTTCTAATGGGAAACTTATACTTGGACCAGGAGGCAGTTGTCAGAACAGAGCAAGGGAACACTGCATGGTTCAAAATTGGGAAGGACGTCCTATCTCCATACCTTTTCAACCTATATGCAGAACAGATTATCCGGGAGGCTGGGCTCTATGAGGAGAAGTGTGGGGTCAGGATTGGTGGACGATTTATCAACAATCTGCGTTATGCGGCTGACACAACCCTGCTTGCTGAAACTGAGGAGGACATGAAGAGCCTGCTGCAGAGTGTCAAGGACTGCAGCCTACAATATGGATTGAGGCGCAATGTCAAGAAGACAAAGATTCTCACCACTGGACCAATCGGCAGCATCAGGATGGATGGTGAAGAGATTGAGATTGTACACAGCTTTAGTTTGCTTGGCTCCATAGTCAACAGTCTTGGCACCAGCAGCCAGGAAATTAAAAGGCGCATTGCCATGGGAAAGTCTGCTGTTAGGGACCTCTCCAAAGTGCTGAAGAGCAGTGGTGTCTCTCTGGAGACTAAGGTGCGTCTGATACAGGCCATGGTCTTCGCAATCACCTGTTATACATCAGAGAGTTGGACAATGACCAAGGAGGATAGAAGGAGAACTGATGCCTTTGAGCTGAGGTGCTGGAGAAGAGTACTGAGAATACCATGGACTGCTAGGAAAACAAATAGATTTGTCCTGGAGAGGGTTAAACCGGGTGGCTCCTTGGAGGCAAGGATTCTGAGGCTCCGTCTAAGTTACTTTGGACATGTAGTGAGGAGAGACCGGTCCTTGGAGAGCGACATCATGCTTGGGAGGGTGGAGGGACGGCACAGGAGAGGAAGACCCTCTATAAGGTGGATTGATTCAGTGACTGGGATAATTGGGATGGGAGTGTCAGAGACAGTGCGATTGGCACAGGACAGAGCGGAGTTTAGGGCTGTTGTACACAGGGTTGCTATGAGTCGCAGGTGACTCGACGGCACATAACAACATAACAACAACACCCTTCTTATTCGCATTGTTGTTGTACTTAGATGCCATTGAGTTGAGTAGGACTCATAATGACCCTGTGAACAAAATATATGAACCTGTCCTGTTCTGTGCCATCCTCACACTTCTCAACACACAAGAACCCATTGCGGCAATCACCGTCTCAATCCACCTTATTGAGAGTCTTCCTCTCCTTCATTGACCCTCCACCTTTCCCAACATCATGTCTCTCTCCAAGGAACAACACCTCCTAGCAATATGTTCAAAATATGTGAGACGAAGCCACGTAATCCTTGCCTCCAAAGAGCACTCCAGCTGCCCCATCTCCAAGACATATCTGTTCATTTTCTTGCCCATCTATGGAACGTTCATTGTTCTTCTCTAAACCACAGCTAAAACTCATCAATCCTTTATCTGTTATCATTATTTATTGTCCAGGTCTCAGATTCATAGCTAGCAATCAGAAAGACTATGGCCTGAATCAGATTCACCATAGTCCTCAAACTGACTACTTCTCAATAATTTGGAGAGGTTCCTAATTGCAGATTTTTCCAGTGCACTGCGTCTCCTTATTTCCTGACTGCTCAAACCAAGGATGTTAATTGTTGACACAAGCAAAATGAAGCAATTGACTTTTTCAATCTTCTCTCCATCCATCATGACACTGCTTATTGGTACAGTGGTAAGACTCTTTGTTTTCTTGATATTGAGATGCAATTCACCATGAAGACTGCATTTCTTGTTCTTCGGCAACAAGTGCTTCAAGTCCTCCTCACTTTTAGCAAGTAAGGTTGTGTCATTTGCATCATGCAGGTTGTTGATGAATCTCCCTCCAATACTGATGCCACATTCCTCTTCACAGAGTCTAGCTTCTTGGATAATTTGCTCAGCATATAGATGGAACAGGTATAGAGAAAAATTACAACCCTGGACACTCTCTTTTCAATTCTAAACCATTCTATGATCCCTGCTCCATTCACACAGCAGCCTCCTGATTCGTATTAAAACAAAAAAGAAAATGAAGCACAGCTATATGACATAGTAAAAAACCAAAATATTAATAGCACGCTACTGCTTCATTTATTTATTTAGTTTAGTGTGTTTTGGTCTTTTAATATTATATATATGTACTAAAATATGATCCACTATTTTTAATGGATAATGATAGCTCATATTTTTAATCTTATTGTGCTTTTTATATAACAATGATTTCTAGGCAATTAACAGCCTAGAACAAGACCAGTATTAAAAAAGGTAAGGAGTATTAAAAGTATTAAAGTATTAAAAAAGGGGGAGAAAGGAAACTGTACATTAATGAATCAAAACCAATCTCAGTGAACATCCATTTAAATAAAAACATAATATATTTGCAAATATTTATCCCAATTTTTCTTCTCCCCTTACCCCTGATGTTCTATATACTCTCTCTTTAAAAAAATTATATATATAATTATATATATAGTTTTATATACATATAATTTTATATATATATAAATATATACATGAAATTATATATATAATTATATATATGTATATATATATACATATATGTGTGTGTGTGTGTATATATATATATATATATATAATTTCATACTGGTTTATTTGCAAAGCTCAACTACATGGTTTTACTCACACTGGATCTTTCCCATTTCTTTCACCCTCTTCCCATCAGGTTGTACAACCCTGTGACTAGCCCCCTCCCCACCCAAATTTATTGTTTAACACAATAATTTTGAGAAATTTCTGATCATATTTAAAATAGTCTTGGAAGGTAGAAAAACATAAAAGACTATATGGACCCATAGGAAGCATGGATAATAAAATATCTGAAGCTTCATCAAGGGGGACAAGGGTATTCTGAAAGAAGCGGAAAGAATGCCAAAGACAAAGGTTGCCTGGAGATTGCCTCGCACATGACAGGCATTTGATAAATATTTGTTGAATAATTACTTCTTAATTTTGCCCAGGATTGCCCTTACATCAATCTCTTTTCAGTGAAAACATAGGGATACATTTTTGGTTTTTAATGAGGACAAAAGTATTCCTGTAATTTTCAATTGGGTAATAATTCGAAATCTCTCTGAATCCATAAGTCAGTGCCAAATGATTGCTAAGCCATTAATGGACCATGTTCTTAGTTGTAACAGAAGCTTAAGGTTTTGGCTCATTTCCAGGTAGTGTTAAAACTTCCTGGTATTGTTTTATGTATTCATATATTATAAAAACAGGAAAGGGTGCCACTGACTTCTAAGACTGGGCAATACTGTAAACAATTGTACCTCTTGACTAGATGAAGCAAAGCGAGGAGTAACCTAGATTTTTTTTGTGAAGTCACTTAGTTTTATAGTCTCACCTACATTACATTACTTTTGGAAAGACAGAATGTTCACCTCCTTGGGACAGACTGCTCTTCTGAAATTGAGGGTGAATTTTGGTTGGCATAGGGAGCCCAGCCTTTCTGGTACTGACAATAAACCCATTTGTAGATGCGTATTGGACTTTGTCTCAGTGAATGACTACAACCAACTGAAGTGTGTGAGACAAAAACATAAGACATTTTAGCCATCTTAACAACTGACTCTGTACCAAGAGGAAAGTTATAAAACATAGTATTAAAGAATGTGGACTTTGGGAAATACATCTTAATTATGCTTTGATTATTCTCTCTTCATAGAGTATAGGAACGCTGATGGCCTAGTGGAAAGAAGCTGTGCTCCATGTAAGAAATCAGCTCTTGTGCAATTAACTGCCTCTGAAAACCCTCTAGAGGGTCAGCTATGAGTCGGTTTTGACTCTACAGTAGACAACAAGAACAGAGTAAAGTGAGCTCTGGTGGCCCAAGTGGCAAGAAGTAGCACTGCAATCCTGAGACAGGCAGTTTGAATCCATTAGCTGTCCTGTTGGAGAAGGGTGGACAATCTCCTCTCATGCAATCATTTGCCTCTGAAAACCTGCTGAAGGATTAGCTATGGGTCTGTTCCAATAACAGAGTAGCGTGATAAATGGGGAAAAAAGACTCAAGTTGTCAAAGATTGAATTTCATTTGGATCCACAATCAACACTCATAACAACAACATTTATGAAATGAAATAAAAAAGAAAGAAAAGAAATGTTATACTTCACTGGGAAAATCTGTTGTCAAAGACCTCTCTAACATGCTATAAAGCAAGGATATACACATAAAGACTGAGATGTGTCTGGTCCATGTCACCGTAATTTCAATTACTGACATGAGTGTAAAAGCCAGACAATGCATGAAGATTGAATAATAGTTGATGTCTTTGACTTGCTGTATTGATGAAAAATATTGAATATATCATCACCATACATGCTGGGTAGAGTAGAGGAACAGCGCAGGAGGGGAAGACTCTCTATGAGGTGGATTGATTCAGTGACTGGGGTACTCGGGATGGGTATGTCAAAGACAGTGCGATTGGCACAGGATAGAGCAGGGTTTAGGGCTGTTGTACATAGGGCTGCTATGAGTCGCAAACGACTCGACGGCACATAACAACAACAACAACCATCACCATAGACTGTCTAAAGAATAAACCAATTTGTCTTGGGAAAAATGCATCCAGAGTGCTCCTCAGGGCAAGGATGGTGAGACTTCTTTGAGCTTCTTCTCAATAGGGGTTAGAAGAGAAGAAGTCTTAGCAAGATAAATTGACAGAGTTATTGGAAAATGTAGAGGGTTAGCAAAGAAAAATCTGACTCTCACTGAGTTGATTTGATCTAGTAACAATGGGCTTAGGCACAGCAGAGAGAGTAAGAATTGGTCAGGAGTTACCAGAGTTTTGGTCTGTTGCTCATGGGTCAGGATATGTTTGAGTTCAAACAATGGCAACTAACAAAAACATATAGAATCACTGTATTAAACAGTCATTGTTTTCCTGAAAATCAGGAATACTTTCTGGTTGAAAGGCTGTACTGTTGAAAATATTACTTCTGTTTCTTGCAAATGAACATAAGACCTAGTCAGGAGAGGAGGTTTCAGATATTCAGTTAATACATTCAAAAAATTCTGTTGAGAACACAGTTTCCATAGATTCAAGTTATACGAAGCAGCAGAGCATTGCTGAATATCTTTACTAGGCAATATTTTCTTCTTGGCATTAAAACTCCTATAAAACAAGGAGACCAGCTAATTAAACAAGCATAGCATGCTTGGAGGGAAGCCTTAGATAAGTATTAAGCTCTGTAACTTCTGTGTCCAGTGGCTATCTTCCTATTTAAGAGTAGGATTACCTACAAGTTGAGGAATAACTATTGAAATTTATATTCTCTTCCACCTTTCATAATTGCCATTACTTTAATTCTTTTTGTAAAAGGATAAATGATAAAAGGTAAATGTTACAGATAATACAACCTTGTTTGCTGAAACTGAACAAGACATGAAGCACTTGCTACAGAAGGTCATGGGGACTCTAGTCTTCAATATGGATTAAAGATCAACATAAATAAGGCAAAGATTCTCATCTCTGGGACAACTGGCAATACCAAGATAGATAGAGAAGAGATTGAAATTGTTAACAATTACAGCTAGCTTAGGTCCACAATCAACATTCTTAACACAAGCAGTCAGGAAATCAAAAGACAAATTAAGTTGGGAAAATCTGCTGAGTGGTGAAAAGCAACGATGTCAGCCTAGAGTCTAAGGTGTACCTAGGCCAGGGTCTTCACAATTATTTGTTACGATTCAAAGAGTTGGACAATGAATAAGGATGGCAGAAGAAGAATTAATGCCCTCGAATTGTGATACTGAAGAAGAATCTTGAACATACCATGGACAGCCAAGGAAACAAATAGGTCTGTCTTGGAGAGTGTGAAAACAAGCTTCTCCTTGGAGGCTAGGATTCTGAAGCTCCATCTCACATATTTTGGGCATATGGCCAGGAGAGATCAGTCCTTGCAGAAGGACATCATGCTTGTAAGAGTAGAGGGACAACTCAGGAGTGGAAGACCCTGCATGAGAAAGACTGATACTGTAACTGGGGTAAAGGAGGTTGGTGTGTTGGAATTACTGAGACAGGGTAGAATTCAAAGATGTTGCACTTAGCATC
>NW_006399829.1:5301020-5313037 GCF_000299155.1 Elephantulus edwardii | reverse complement strand
GTCTATATATAGAATAAGAAACTGTTGTCAGAACAGACCAAAAGAACAGTGTGTGGTTTACAGTTAGGCAAGTGTGCACTAGAGTTACATAGTTTCTTTATATATACTCAATCTGCGTGCTTAGCAAATGCTTCAAGGACCTAAACTTTATAAAGTTCAGTCATTGACTGAAGTAAGACATATTAACAACCTTCACTAGGTGAAAGACAACCTTGCTTGCAGAACGGTGAAGATAAATTGAAAGACTTATCACAGAAGATTGTAGACTACAACCTTCAAAATTGGTTATTTTTCAACATTAAGAAAACAAACATTCTCACCATTGCATCAATAGGAATAATGATCGATGGGGAAAAGATTGAAGTTGTCAGTAATTTTATTTAACTTGGATCTATAATCAATACTTATGGTAGCAGCAGCTATAGGGGAAATCTGCTATAGGCAAGATCTCTCCAAAATTCTAAAGAGCATTGATGTCATTTTAAAGACTAAGGTGAGCCTCACTCGTGTATTTTCAATTACTTCCTTTGCATCTGTAAGTTGGGCAATGACTGAGCATAACAGAAGAATTGTTGCCATTGAATAAGGTGCTGATGAAGTATATTCAACATATGATGGGTAAATCTGTCTTGAAGAAAGTACAACAAAACATTCCTTAGAGGCAAAAATGATGAAACTTATTTTCATTTACTTTGAGCATAATTTCAGGAGGAACCACATCTTGGAAAAAAACGTCTTGCTAGAAAAGGTAAAAGGACAGTGAAAGAAAGGACGACCATTAATGTGATGAATTGCTACAATGACTACTACAATAGATTGGAACATGACAATGATAATGAGAAGGGAATATCATATGGAAAGGTTCAAATCAGTTGTTCACAGAGTCATTATGAGTCATAGTCAACCCAACATTACCTAATAACCAGAACAACCATACCTCTCACAAAGCCACACCTTTCCTACATTCTGAATCTTTTGTAACTTGTCTTCATGCAAGTATAAATAAAATGTGGTAATTAAAAGGCTTACTCGGAATTCTTAGTAAGAGATTAAGAGAGGTTTGTGGATCTAAAAAGAGACCTTATCTTTATGAAAGTTTCAGTGGAGAAAGCTTAAATTATTGTATTTTATGGTTTGAAGATATTTTAGAGTTCATAGCAGTGGAACAAACACTGGAAGGGAATTTAGGATACCAGAATTTGTGCTTAGATCACACTGATAGGAACTTGAGAAGCCAGGACAGGAACTCTGGTTACTTGCCCTACATCATATAAACAGTCCTCTGAAACAGATGGTTTCAGTGCAGTATTTCAGGAACACTCTGATAAGCTCCATGAATACTCTTGACTCTCAGTTGTATATATTTGCCCTACTCCATGCTCCTCTATTTATGTAAGAAGCAAATTGTATATTATTTTTCTGTGATTAAATATGTCTTTCATAACCTGGTTACTGCCAGTTGCCCACTTACTCTTACAAAAGGAATGAATTTTAAGGGACACATGCAATTTTTAATTTCAGACATGAACAGTCCAATATCATAGGGTCTCTGAATACAGCAGTTATATTAGATCTTGATAAAATGTGGGAGTCATCATTGCTATAATTGAATGTAACTCTTACAATTTCTTTTTTACTTAGTTTTTGCTTATAAAACAAAAGTTTTATAAAAGATTAGACTAGTAAGTGTTCCTTTCTATTGAATTCAAACATTATGGTTTGAACATTATGAATGTTATAACATTCTTCTGGGGGGACGGGTTGGCAGGGAGAAAAGTGCAACAGTGAATGAACTGAAATCCAAAGTCTCTGTAAATTTTCATCAAAATTCATCATAATAAATTTAATATAAAAGTAAATATAATTACTTATAAAAATAAGTAAGCATTAAAGTATTATTATTTTTATTCAATGGAGGAAAAAAAAACCCATTCTTCTAAGTGGTATAGCAAAGGTCTGTCCATTTGACACTGATGTGTCAAATGTTATGGTTACCCATGGTGGACAGTGTTTGGTGTAGTTCCTTGATTAAGACAAGCTTAGAAGCAGGAATGGCAGCCACTTCCAATATAGCTTGACTCTGAAAACTCTATGAATGTAGGGAAAAGATCAAAGTTATACAAGTGTTCAGGTCTTTTATTCATAATGTCACTGTAAGTAGTCTACGACTCCACAGCACTTAACAACAACAACAACTATTGATTTCAGAGAGTTAACAAGACTCTTGTTGTTGTTGTTTTATACCGTTGAGTGGGAACTGACCCATAGCTGATCTTTCAGCAAGTTTTCAAAGACAGTTAATTTCATGGGAGGAATTTTCCCATTCGTCTCCTGTGTCACAGCTGGTGGGTTTTAACCATGTGCCTTTGCAATTGCAATACAGTTTCTTGTCACAGGATATAATTTCATAAATAGCTAATACATACATGAAGTTAAAAGTTTCTGCTGAGAATTATCGTAAGTTTTTATCAACAGTCATTTGTGTAAGTTGAGGAAATAATGTGGTTAGTAGACTTAAAATCACTACATATCAACAGTTTTCTAAATGATAAGAACGTATTTTAAAATTTTTTTGAAGTGCTTTTCCGCGCTACCCGCACAAGCGTCCATATGGCATTGTTCTGGTTCCCGTCGTAAGTTAAAAGGGAAACTTCCACAATGTCCGGACCCCTTGATGTCCTCCTGCAGATGAAGGGGAAAGATGTCCTCAAATTCCTTGCAGCAGGAACGCATTTGGGCGGCACCAACCTTGACTTCCAAATGGAACAGTACATCTACAAAAGGAAAAGTGATGGCATCTACATCATAAACCTGAAGAGGACCTGGGAGAAGCTGCTCTTGGCTGCTCGCGCCATTGTTGCCATTGAAAATCCAGCTGATGTCAGTGTCATTTCCTCCAGAAATACAGGCCAGAGAGCCTTTCTGAAGTTTGCTGCTGCTACTGGGGCCACTCCTATTCCCAGGCGCTTTACTCTGGAACCTTCACTAACTAGATCCAGGAAGCCTTCCGGGTGCCTCGTCTTCTGGTGGTTACTGATCCCAGGGCTGACCACCAGCCTCTGACAGATGCATCTTACGTTAACTTGTCCACCATTGCCCTGTGTAACACAGATTCTCCTCTGCGTTACGTAGACATTGCTATCCCCTGCAACAACAAGGGAGCTCACTCCGTGGGTCTGAAGTGGTGGATGTGGACCCGGGAAGTCCTGCGCATGCGTGGTACGATCTCCCTGGAGCACCTGTGGGAGGTCACGCCCGATCTGGACTTCTACAGAGATCCGGAAAAGATTGAAAAGGAAGAACAGGCTGCTGCTGAAAAGGCTGTGACCAAGGAGGAGTTTCAGGGAGAGTGGACCGCCCCTGAATTCACTGCTACTTAGCCTGAATTCACTGCTACTCAGCCTGAAGTGACAGACTGGTCCGAAGGCGTCCAGGTGCCCTCTGTGCCCATTCAGCAGTTCCCTACCGAAGACCGGTCTGCAGCCCCCATTGCTCAGGCCACTGAGTGGCTGGGTCTTAAACTGTCTTTAAAAAGTGGAAATAAGGTTGACGGAAAATAAACAATGCGTTTCATAAGAAAAAAAAAATTTTTGAAGTGTACAACATGTGAAGATAGATTTTAGTAAGAAATGTGTATAAGTGATATTAAGAAATCATGCATAGAAAAAATAAAAACAAAATCAAAATTCTTTAATTGTACAGCCTTCAAGGAGTAAATAATACTTGCGAGAGGTAAAACATATGGAAATATGTAAACGGTAAAACTGACGATAGAAAACATCACAGGAAATTATTTCTGAGACAAAAAGCTAAAATGGGAAAAGCACAAACCTGAAGAAATGAAGATCAAAAGAAGAACACATGATTAATTTAGAAAAGAATTTCCCAGATTTTTTCTACCCAAAATTATTTTATCAACTCACTATTGGAAAAGAGATGAATTCGCTCAGCATTTCTTAAGCTAAAGGAACTGAAGAACAATTCAAGATTTGAGTTGCAATACTTAAGGATGCTTTGAGAGAACGTTGAATGACCCATGTTGAGTGACCCAGGAAGTGCCAAAAGAAGATGGAAGCAGTACCCACAGTCACTATACAAAATTTAAAAAATTTTAAAAATTGACTGGCGTAAGAGTTTAATGAAACAATACATAATCAAGGGCCTATAGTAATGAAGATGGAAATTCAAGCTGCTCTGAAGGAATTAGCAAAACATAAGGCCCCAGGAATTAAAGGCACACCAATTGATACATTTCAACAGACAAACACTGTCCTGGACATACTCATCCAGTTGTGCCCAAAAATCTGATGGACATCCACCTGGCCATCTAACGGTCCATATTTGTTACCAGTCAAACAATGACCCAATAGAGTGTTGAAATTATTGAAAAATATCATTAGTATCACATGCAAGAAAGATTGTGAAATCCAAAAATCATCCACAATTAACCGGAGCAGTACATCAACAGAGAACTGCCAGATGTACAAACTAGGTATAGAAGAGGCTATGACACTAGAGGTATTATACTCACTGTATAGAGATTTTAGCTGAAAGCAGAGAGTACCAGAGGAACATCTCTTTGTGCTTCATTGATTATGCAAAGGCATTGGACTGAATGGATCACAACAAACTGTGGCTAACTCTAAAACAAATTGAAATCTCAGAACACTTGATTGTGCTTATGTAAAACTTGTATTTATGTAAAACTTGTATTTTGACCAGGAGGTAGTCAGAACAGGACAAGTAATTACTGCATGATTCAAAATCAGAAAAGGCATATGCCAGGGATAAACCCTATATCCATATCTACATGCAGAACAGACCAGCAGGGAGGCTGGGCTGTATGAGGGTATGTGGCATTAGGATTGGATGAAGATTCATCAACAACCTGCATTATACAGGTAACACAACCCTGCTTGCTGAAACTGAAGAAAACCTGAAGCATTTGCTGCAAAACATTGAAGACAACAGCCATCCATATGGATTGAAGCTCAACCTCAAGAAAATAAAGATTCTCACAACTGGGCTGATTGGCCCAGTCATAATAGACTGTGAAGAGACAGAGAGTATTAACTGCTTCAGCTTCCTTGGCTCCACAATCAACACTCTTGGTACCAATGATCAAGAAATTTAAAAAAAAATAAAACAAAACAAAATAATTGTGTTGGGAAATTCTGCTGTTAAGGACCTCTCCAGAGTCCTGAGCAGCAATGATACCAGTCTAGAGACTAAGATGAGCCTGATCCAGGCCACGGTCTTTGCAATGCACCAGAGAGCTGGACAATGCAAGGTATGATAGAATTGATGCCTCTGAGTTGTGGTTCTGGAGAAGAGTATTGAATATACCAGGGATGCGAGGAAAACAGTTTCATCCTAGATAGTGTGAAACCAAGCAGCTCCTTGGAGGCAACAATTTTGAAGCTTCATCTGACATACTTTAGTCATGCTGCAAGAAGGGACCAGTCCTTATAGAGGGACATCATACTTGAGACAGCACAAGTGAGGAAGACTCTCGATGAGATGGATTAATTCAGTCATGTGGTAATGGGAGTTTGTATCTTAAGACAATGGATTGGCTTAGAGTTGTTCAGAGTTGTTGCACTATAAAAGTTGCAAGCAACTGCATGGAACATAACAACAATAACAGCAACAACTTTTTTCCCCTTACTTTTAAAGAAAGATATTTTTTACTAGGTAAATGAAGCTTATATATATAAGTTGTTCTTGTTGTTAAGTGCCAGCAAGTACGACTCATAGTGACCCTATGAACAGAAGATCTGAACACTTGCATAGGTTTCATTGTTTTTCCACATTCAGAGAACTTTTGGAGGCAAACTATTTCAGAAGTGGATGCCACTCTTGCTTCCAAGCTTGTTTTAATAGGGGAGCTCCATCATACACTGTCCACCATGGGTAACCATAAACGCATTTGACACATCAGTATCACAGTGTCCAGCATCACAGCAACTACGAGCTACCTCTGTACAGAAAATGGAAAGATCAGTGCTATACTACTTAGAAGAATTTTTACCTGAAAGCAATTAATCTGATGCTGCAGATTAAAATCCCTCAACTTTGGCTTGATAGTATTACTTTCTATCCACTAGGCCAACAGAGCTCTCTCTATGTTGTTGTTAAGTGCTGTTGAGTCATAGATGACTCATAGTGACCCTATGAACAAAAGACCTGAACGCTTTCAAAAATTTCATCATTTCTCCATGTTCATGGAGTTTCTGGAGGCAAGCTATTTTGGAAGTGGATACCACTACTGCTTCCAAACTTGTTTTAATCACTGAGTTCCACCAAACACTGTCCATTATGTACTGAAATAAAATTTTAGTTAACTATATTTTACTATCAATTTCCTTGTGTTATTTGTATCTTCCTATGTGCCTTTGTGCTGTGGTGCTGGAGAAGAGTATTAAACACACCATTAATTGCTAAGAGAACAAACATGTCTCTCCTGGAGAGGATGAAACTAGGCTGTTCCTTGGAGGCAAGGATTTTGAAGCTCTTTCTCACATACTTTGAACATGTTGCGAGGAGGGACAAGTCCTTGGAGAAGAACATCATGCTTGGAAATGTGAAGGGACAGTGCAAGTGAGGAAGACATCATACTAAGTGAAATATCCCAGTCACAGAAAGACAAATACTGCATAAAATCACCATAAAGAGCAGGTCTGACATGGTGAGTTGGAAAGAGAATAGGATAAGAGTAGATACGTAATGTCTATTGCATTGTAATGGACGAAGGAAAGAACTGCTTAAAAGGAAATATGATTAGGCGCTATACGTACGCCCACAGCCCAGAATAATAGGTCTATCATTGCAAAGAGAACTGGGGTGACAGTGGAAAAGGTAGTTAATTGGCAACAATGAATGAATTCTTTTAAGTGAACTGGGGGATGGGGAAGGGTGGTTGAAAGGGGTAAAATGAGCAACAATAAATGAATGTAAACCTAATTTCTCTGTCAACGCTCGTTAAAATCACAATTAAAATAAAATTTTGTTAAAAATAAAAGCGGAAGACCCTGGATGAGATAGATCGACATCGTGACTAGTGTAATGGAGGTAGGTGTGTCAAGATAAAGCAAGGTTCAGTTCTGTTGTACATAGGGTCACTATGAGTAACGAGCAGCTCTATAGCACATAAAAACAATGTTCCTTCTAGGTAGCACTGGTGGTTAGGCAGATGGTTTAAATTCTTGATTTGCAACAAGTGCTTCAAGTTCTATTGTTTTCAGCAAGTGTATGTTTCTGCCTAACAGAGATTGTTGACAAGCCTTCCTCCAATCCTTACCCCACATTCTTCTTCATAAAGTTGATTTCTAGCTTCTGAAAACCTCTTTGATGTTCAGCTATTACTCAGTTCCGACACAACGGCAAACAACAATAGCAATGCTCATTAGTCCCCATTACTCTGTCGGCCTAGTGTGTATGGAATTGCCAACTCAAATGCACATTATTTGCATCTACCAGCTGCTCATGGGAGAAAAATGTGTCATTTCCTCTCATGCTATTCATAGCCTATGAAAACCCACTACTGGAGTGTCAGCTGAGTCTGTTTGACTCAATGACACAAAAAGACAACAATAGCATGCTTTTTAAAGGCAAAGATAATGAAACTCCATTTTTCATACACTGGTCATGTAAGGAGAGTCAGTTCATGGGGAAAAAAAAACATCGTCCTTGGAGAATGTGGAAGGTCAGAGAAAGAAAGGAAGAAGATAGATTGACACAATGACTGGAACAATTTACTGGAACACATCAGAGATTGTAAGGATGACCCAGATAGATCTGCTTTTATATTACTGACATGAGTTGTTTTGGCCTCAGTGGCACTTAACAACAACAATATTATGCTGGAGATAACAAAGACAATATATGATAAGGTCCTTGCACAATATGTTTAAGAAATCAAGATTTAGAGAGAGAGCTGTCAATGATAATATGCTAAATTGAGTATCAGTAAGCATCTTACAGAACTTTCTGTGGAAATTTCTCCTTCTATAGTAGAATATATTTCTATGGAAATGCCTCCTTCTGTGGAAGGAAATGATTGATGCTACTTATCATCTGCAATTAATGGAATTGAAGCTACAAAAATAAGGCAATCTTTTTTTTAAAATTTGTTGCTTTTGCATAAGAATAAAAGATGCAATTTCCACACCATTCACTGAAGCTAGCTGCATCTGTGTACATACACTTGTAAATAAAGTAAGATAAATTATTATGTTCTGTAATACTGAGAGATGATATGTTCAATTCCAGAAAGGTTTTGTTTTGTTTCTAATTCTCTGAGAATGTAAATTTGTTTATTCTCAAAGTTTTAGACTTTTATACAATTTTAAGAAGAGGATATTTTCAAGATTACTACAGAATTAAGACATCGCAGCAGAGAGATAATCTAAAAGAACCCTGTAGAGATCTTTCTCTTAATTTTAACCCTCATTTCCCTGAATTCACTGAAATCCTCATGTTATTGAGCAAAACACATCAATTTATATTTTGTCAAAAATGCATTTTAAAATGATAAAGACAATAAATGGGCTTTGTTTTCTATCTTTTATAAGAATGTCTTGGTATCATGCCAGGTCTACTACTCTAAGGATGCATAATACTTATTTTTAGGAAAATTGCATGTCTAGGGGGATAATATGGCCTCTAAGTTTATTTGCCAAGTTTGGGAACATTTTGGGAAGTTTGTATACATACTTACATCGTGTATACAGGCCTAGTGACCTGAGATCCAATTATTGAGAGGCACTGCAATGCATTGATGTAGAGCTTTCGTGTTATGGGTCATGCAATTTTTCCAGGTAAATAGTTAGAAGCTACACAGCTGGCCAAACTCAGTCAGTTTCTGTAATATTCACTTTTGTAACCTTGTTGTCGTTGTTTTTGTTGTTATGTGCCGTCCAGTCGCTTGCAACTCATAGCGGCCCTATGTACCACAGCCCTAAACTCCGCTCTGTCCTGTGCCAATTGCATTATCTCCAACAAACCCATCCCAATTGCCCCAGTCACTGAATCAATCCACCTCATAGAGGGCCTTCCCCTCCTGCGCTGTCCCTCCACACTACCAAGCATGATGTCCTTCTCCAAGGACCGGCCCAGTTTAATCCTCTCCAGGATGAATCTGTTTGTTTTCTTAGCAGTCCATGGTACCCTCAATACTCTTCTCCAGTATCACAGCTCAAAGGCATCAATTCTCCTTCTATCCTCCTTAGTCATTGTCCAGCTCTCTGATGCATAACAAGTGATTGCTAAAACCATGTCCTGTATCAGATGCACCTTAGTCTACAGAAAGACACAATTGCTCTTCAGTACTTTGGAGAGGTCCCTAACAGCAGACTTTCCCATTGAAATACATCTTTTACTTTCCTGGCTACTGGTGCCAAGAGTGCTGACTGTGGAGCCAACCAAACTAAAGCTGTGAACAATCTCAATCTCTTCACCATCCATTCTGATGCTGCCAATTGGCCCAGTGATAAGAATCTTTGTCTTCTTGACATTGAGCCTTAATCCATATTGGAGGCTGCAGTCCTTGACCCTCTGCAGTAAGCGCTTCAGGTCCTCCTCAAAAGCATGGAACTCAATAATGACAAGAACCAAATAAACATGGTTTCCAGAAACATAAATTCCAGGCTTTCTGCTTTAATATTTAAGAATGTTCGGCCCATCAACAAACGAATGGATAGAGAAGCTGTGGTATATTCACACAATGCAATACTATGGTGCATTGAAAAAGAAGGAACTCATGCAATATTATTCAAAATGGGTGACCCTGGGGGACATTATGCTGAGTGAAATATCTCAGTCACAAAAGGACAAATACTGCATGGTGCCACTGTTGTAGAATGGGACTATATTAGGGTTGGGGTAAGACTGAGAAAACTGGATAAATTATGTATACTGTTTTGAAACAGATGAGGGAGAGAATAATTTTAAAGCGATATATGACAGGGTATCATAATTATCACAAGAGTCCAGAATTAAGGTGCATAGTGGAGTGTAGCTGGGGCAGTGGCATGGTTGCAGGGGGATTGTATACCAAAGAGAGATCTTTTCTTTTACTTTTTCAAAGAGAGGAGCAAACTGGGACGGGGGGAGGAGGGCGGCGGGGAGGGCTCGGCAGGGAGAAAAGTGCAACAATGAATGAATGGAAATCCGAAATCTCTGTGAATGTACATTAAAATTATTAAAATTTAAGGAAAAAGGAAGAATGTTTGACAGACAAAGAATTAATGCCTTTGAGTTGTAGTGCTGAAGAGGAGCACTGAACATCCCATGGACTTTCAAGAGAGCAAACAGAGTCTCAGAGAGGGTAAAATCAAGCTGATCGTTGGAGGCAAGGATTTTGAAGCTCTGTCTCTCATACACTGGGCAGGTTTCCACAAGAGACTAGTCCTTAGAGAAGAACATCATGCTTGGGATGGTGGAGGGACAATACATGAGAGGAAGACCCTGGATGAGGTGGATAGACACAGTACTTGAGATAATGTGGGTAGTCATGTCAGAGGCAATGAAATTGTCTCATGACAGGGAAGAATTCAGAGATATTGTGAATAGAGTCACTTTAAGTCAGAGTCGACTCGATGGCACTTAACAATAAAAACAACATTATTTTGAAGATCCAATAGGATTCTCTTTGCATCATCTTTCTAAGATGGTAGTGTAACCAGATCTTATGTGTTGCATAAAAGCACAAATCACAGGATAGTCACATGTGGCAAAAGAAGATGTTTCTTGAAACATCAGGTCTGTAATTAATACAACTTATTTTTAATTCAAATAACAGGGGACAAACATCAGTAGATGTTACAGCTTAGGGATCATTATTCAACTAACTGTATTGTTCATATTTTTGTAGTCTGGGTCCAAATACAAATTATCGAAGTGTCAACACTTCGTTATTATTCTGGTGGTAGAGGATTGGCAGCAAGAAGCATCTGGTTAGCTAGGAGAGATGCTGGCAGCTATATTTCTCATTAAATGGATGCACTCTGCTTGCCATGGGGCTGGCAGGCATTTGTTAAGCTAAGTTGCCATTGTAACAAATGCCAGATGCCAGGCTGAATTTATAAACATGATTCAGGTCTCACATAAATCTGGCTAGATTCATATAAACCACTAAAGATAGTTATATGTAAGCTGAGCTAGGCCATGCTTCTCAGTGGTTTGGATGATATTACATAATAATTCTCCATTGTTGGCTCCAGTGTGAGCAGTAAACCAGTTGAAAAGGGAGTTTTCTTGGGGTTATGATCTTCATTGAATATGCACATAAGTTCTTAAATGTTCTGGAAAAGCTTGCTCTCTTTCTGGATTTCACATCGGATTTATCATCCTTGAATTCCAGTTCTTGGAACATGCGTGAGTCCACTATCTGACCACAAACTTTGGTAGTCATCAGGTCCTGGTAGTCATCAGGTCCTGCAACCCCATGAGCTAGCATCTTGTCATATGACTTGACAATATGGGATTTATTTGCTCCTGCAATCATGTGAGTCAGAAGCCACTCAACTGAACATCTGAGCCATGGATTTGGGACTTCCCACCCTCCACAACTGTGTGAACCATTTCCTTGAAATCAATCTCTCTCTCTCTCTCTCTCCTCCCCCCTCTAATATGTAACCTCTAATAACTCCATGAAGAGGTATCTGACCTCCAATAATTCTATAAGCGGGAGAGAGGATCACTGTAATCATCAACCCAAAATTAACTGCTGGGAAGTTGAGGTTAAAATCCCTCCACCCTTTAATCTTTTTATCAAACCTAATATTAGCTGTTTCTCCCACAACATTACTACTCTGCTTGATTTGATAATTAATTACAATGATCATACGGAAATTCTTAAAAGTATGAGGTTGTAAGTGAAGTAAGAAAAGGAAGAGAGAAGAATAATCAATGTCTTTGAGTTGTGGTCCTCGAGAAGAGTATTGAACATATCATGCACCACCAAGAAAACAAACAGGTCTGTCCTGGTGATGGTGAAAGCAGGTTGCTCCTCAGAG
>NW_006399829.1:5272064-5278747 GCF_000299155.1 Elephantulus edwardii | reverse complement strand
ACAACTCTTTAGCCCAGAATCATCTCAATCCAGCAGCAAGTCTTCTGAAAGAAGGTGGTCAGCATTTCATTGACGAAACCATCTTCTTCTTGTCTCTGGTTTGTGGTACCTGTTCTGCTACCAATTCTCCACTCTTGAGTCCATCTTTCTCTGAGCTCTAATGGTACAACCTTCTCTCTCTCTTTCTTTCTCATGTGTCACAAAAGTTCTCAGTGCCTGTATACTGAGTGCAAGGGAAATACTCTGCTCCTACTTCCTATTTCTTGATAATAGTGAGACCACCACCTCTGTGATTGTTTATTTTAAGCCTAGTGGGATGGCAAAACTAGCTATTGTCCTTGTTATGGTTCCATACACTTTATTTCCATGGCTCTACTATCACAAAGATATTGTGTTGTTGTTGAGAACTGTAGAGTCAAACCATGGCAGACCCTCAGACAGTTTTTCAAGGGCAGTTAATTGCATGGGAGGAGATTGCCCATTTTTCTCCTATGGTTCAGCTGGTGGCCTCAAACTGCATGTCTTTAGGATTGCAGGACAGTTTCATGTCACTAGGCCACCAGAGTTCCATGCAAAGACGTCATGCACTTTATTTACATTGTTAATATCAGTGGCTCAAAAGGGGAAAGATTATCAATCTCCTCCCATGTGATTTATAGCTCCAAATAACTTGCTAGAGGCACTAATGACTATGCACTCATGTCTAAACTTCAGGAGATCTAATGTGAATACTTTAGAAATGATTTGAGCATTTTCCATTTCTAGGCCACTGTTGACAAATTCAATCTTTTTTCCGTCTACCATGTTACTTACTGGTGCAGTGGTGAGAATTTTCGTTTTCTTGATGTTGAGATATAATTTATATTGAAGGTGGAACAGAACATCTTTCATTTTCTATGGTAATTATTTTAAGTCCTCTCAGCAAACAAGGTTGTGTCATCTGAATAGTGCAGATAGTTAATAGTCTTTCTCTCATTCTCATCCCACATTCTTCTTTATCAAGTCCAGCTTCTCAAGTGATTTATTAGTGTACAGATTGAATAGTTATGGAGAAATAATATAGCTCTTACACACATCTTTCCTGATTTTAAACCCTTTAGTGTCCCCTTGCTCTGTTGAGACAGCAGATTCTTTGCTGAGGTATAGGTTTTGTTTGAGCATAAGTAAGTGTTTTGAAATTTTCATTATTCTCAAATTAGCCAAAATTTGAATCATAACAAATTATGATCCACGCAATGCCTTTTCATAGTCAATAAAACACTGATAAACATTCTTCTGGCCTTCTTTGTTACCATTTGGGATCCATCTGACATCAGCAGTGATATCTCTGCTCCATTAGTCTCTTTTAAAGCCAGCTTGAATTTCTGGCAGTTCTGTTTCAATGTATTATTCTAGCTACTTTTGGATGATCTCCACCAATATTTTGCATCCGTGTGACAGTAGTGATATTGTTCGGTAATTTTCACATTCTTTTGGATCACCTTTCTTGAGAATGAGAACAAATAGGAAACTCTTCCAGTCAGTCGATCAAGTAGGTGTCCTCCAAATTTTCTGTCATAAACTGGGGAACACTTCCAGGACTGCACCTGTTAGTTGAAATTTGTGAGTTGGTATTGAATCAATTCCTGAGGCCTTAGTATTGTCAAAACCTTCAGTGCAGCTTAGACTTTTCCCTTTATTACCATTGGTTCTTTTTCAGTGTCAATCAATTGTTTTTGATCCAGTGACTGTGCATTCCTTCTATATCCTTTGGATGATCATGGATCAGTCAAGACTTCATCTATAGTATCTGTCATCAATGTTATTTAAGATTTGAGTGTCAATGATTTTATCTTGCTTGGATCCACAATCAACACCCTTGATAGAAGCAGTCAGGGGATCAGGAAACAGATTGCATTTGGCAAGTCTGTTGTCAGAGACTTCTAAAATTACTGAGGATCAATGATGTTGGTTTGCAGACTAAAGTGCACCTGATTCAGCTCATAATCTTTTAATCACTTTCTATGCTGTTGAAAGCTGGAGAAAGACTGAAAATAAAAGATAAAGAATTGATGTTGTTGAGCTATGGTGTTGGAGAAGAGTACTAAATATCTCATGGACTGCAATTAAAACAAACAGACATTTCTTAGAGAAAATGCATCTAGAACGCTCCTAACACAGAGATGACAAAGCATTATTGCATAAACTTTGGACATGTACTTAGGAGAGGCTATTTTTCAGAAAGTGACATCATGCTTGAAAAGGTGGAATATCAGCAAAACAGAGATAGACTCTCACGAATTTAACTATGATATGACTCGGTGTTTTTCTTTTAGGATCTATTCTATATGATATTTGCTCCACTTCTTGAATATATATATTCTCTCATTCTTCATTATGCCTGAATTTTTTTCTTCTAGTAATTCTTCCACAACATTTTCAGTGCCTTTACTTGCTTCCTCCTCTTCTGGAATTCCGATGATGCACATGTTATTTCTTTTTGTGGTGTCCCACATTATTCTTAGGTTTTCTTATTTTGCCTCCTTTGTTGATTCTTCTTTTTGCTCCAGCAGGTCAGTGGTGACAATGCTATCTTCTATTTCACTGGTTTTGTGTTCCATCTCTTCAGCTCTGTTCATGTGTCCCTCCATCATGTTGACAGCATTTGAAACCTTGGATCTCATATTTTAAATTGCTGTTTCTTGTTTTCCCAGTGCCTCTAATGTATTGTTTTGGATTTTTTTTAAGCTCCTCCTGATTTTTCCTTATATTGTCCTGTAATTCTTCAAGTTTGTTTTTCATCCATTGAAAATATTCAATCATTGTTCTTTTGAGTTCTGTGTCAGAGAGTTCCATCAGATTTTCTGGCTTCAGGAAATCCATTGTTACTGTGTCTCTTTGGGGGGTTGATATCTAGCTTTGGGCTTATGTGGGGAGAAAGGTAGTCTGCTTCTTTCAGGACACTGATGTGGTAAAGTGTATCGTTCCAGAAACAATAGCTGATTCTTGATCTGATCTCACTGCTCCAGAGGTAGTTGCCTGAGTTAAGGATTCCACATGGTCAGGCCACACAGCAGTTTGCTCCCCAAAGTACTTTTTACTTGTCTGGATTCACGGGGTATAGTTGCTGCATGGGGCATAGTCGTGGCAGAGGTAGGCTCTCAGCAGAATAGTTTGATGCATCTGTGACTGATGTAATGCACTCAAATGTGCCAGACGTGATGAGGATGGTACAGGATAGGACAGAGTTCAGCCCTCTTGTTAATACAGCAGCTATGAATATGACTCATGACACCTAACAACAGCAACATGTCACTGTTCTTAAACAAAAAAACACAGAAAACCAGTGTTCACAGAGTTGATTCAGACTTATGATGATTTTCTGTGTACTATAGTAAGTATGATCTATCAGGTTTTCAGCTTCTATTTTGAAAAGCAGTGCTCTAAGAACTTATTTCAAGGTATTTCTGAGTGCCTTTGGTTAGCAACTGAGTGAATTAACTTTTTACACCATGCAAGGACTCAATGATATCACATAATTATTACAAAAATTATTTCTGCCCACATTCATCTTAAAATTGTAAGAATTAATAGTATAATACCTTGTGGTTGAGAGTTGATGTTAGCTGCCTGATAGCATCTATAATTAAAACATCTAGAAATTTTTATGACCATGAGAATGAGTAGAAATATATAAATTGTCAAATGGGAATGAAAATATCACAACCAACTTTATTTTCTTTGGTTGGTGGTTGTTGTTGTAATTTTTCATTTTAATATGAGATCTGTTGTGATTTATTATTCCATTTTAATTTACATAGTAACTTTTTTCAAGAAGATTTAAAAGAAAAAAACAAATGTGATGAAGTTAAGTATAAAGAGATTTGCAAAGGGAGGTTTTATTGTAGGAGAAGATAATCTCTTAATGTGATGATTTTGAGCCTTGAATGTCTTTTTTTACTGACATAGACAATTTATATTATATCCCAAGATAGTCTCTGGTCCTTCCTTCAGCCTGATCTTTTGAAATTCAAATTCAGTTACATGGACTTGGATGTGGAAAAAGAAAAATTTGTAACTTTGTGTAAAAGAAAATCTGGTGATGGATTAATTTTGGTCAGAAGTCTTTTTTTAGAGAGGATATTTCATTTCATGGTTGAAAAACAAACAAAAACAATTCCAAAACAACAGACTGACAGAAGACTCACTCTAATAAGTATTTGGAAACTGTGAACAAGAATGAAGGTTAATAAAACACTTTAATAGCTTTAAATAAAATTTGGAACTAGAGAATAAAGTGTGATGTGGCTCAGCCAGGCAGAGGCTGAATTATTACTTGATATATTCTCCTTTCCATCTTCTTTTACCTTCAGTGACTGGCACTCGGATGATTTCATTGACTGCTATGAATTGGCCTATAAAAACTTTAGAAAACATATTGATAACTTGGAATGATTTGCCTCATGCTATAAATTGCTTTGATTTCTAAGTTTCCCTTTTGTACTTCAGTGATACTCCTTTTTCATTACAAAATTTTTTAAAGATTACTTATTTGAGCTCCTAGAATCTCACATATAGGCAAAGATTTCAGTTAGAAAGCAGAATGTCTTCATTAAATGATGTGCCAAATTGCACAAATTTAAGTTGAGCTATTATCATGAATGCAAAAAGGGAAAAAAATTTAAACACATCATATCATTTGTTTAAAAAAAGCACACCAACATTTGAGATATGAAAAATTGTTGATTATCAATTTTGCAAGTTATATCTTTGAATTTCAAGTATTTCATAACTTTATATCCATAAGATGAAGTTGAACAACCTCCTTATGATTTATATTCTCAGAAAAATTTTTGGAGGGTCAAACCAAGTTATCTCATATCTAGGAAAAAGCAATGAGTTTGAGTAATATATATATATAATATATATAGGCTGAATAATAACTAAAAGTGACTATTTAAAGTGATTGTATTTACACTCTTGGTACCAGCAACCAGGAAATTAAAAGACAAGTTGCATTAAGAAAGTTGGCTGTCAGAGACCTCTCCAAGGTACTGGGGAACAACGATGCCAGTCTGGAGACTAAGGTATGCCTGATACAGGGCATGGTCTTTGCAATTACATGCTATGCATCAGAGAGCTGGACTATGATTAGGGATGATAGAAGGAGAGTTGATGCCTTTGAACTATGGTGCTAGACAAGAATATTGAATATACCATGGACTTCTGGGAGAACAAACAAATTTGTCTTGGAGAGGGTGAAGCCAGGCTGCCCCTTGGACGCAAGGCTTCTGAAGCTCTGTCTGACATACTTTGGACATGTTGCAAGGCAGGATCACTCCTTGGAGAGAGACGTCATGCTTGGGAGGGTGGAGGAACAGCGCAGGAGAGGAAGACTCTTGATGAGATGGATTGATTCCATCACAGGGGAAGTGGGGATAGGCGTATCAGAGTCAATAAATCGGCAAGGGATAGAGCATGGCTTAGGGCTGTTGTACATGGGGTTACTATGAGTCAAAAACGACTTGATGGCACATAACAACAACAGAGAGAACATAACCAGGAGGAGGCATATGACCAATAATATAACCAAGAATGAATGAGCATTTCAAGAAAATTCTATTTTTGCCTAGAGGCAAATTATATTCTTTTTCTAGAGGGTTTGAAAAATTAATACAGAATTTTGATACTTATGAATTCTTCCTATATAAAAAGACGAGCTTCATTTCCACCTTGAAAATACCTTATATACATTTAGCTGCCATCAAATCAGGGCCAGACTCATGCATAAGGCAGCAGTAAATTTCTAATTCCTAGATGACTTCCATGACTAACTGTTGATCATATCACTATGAGTCATAGGTTTTTCATTGGTCTAGTTCAGAAGTCGATTTTGAGGCATTTACTACTCTGCCATGGTCTGGAAACTCACTGAAATTCAATAAACATAATAATTCATTGCTGTATAAACATACCTGACTTATGACTGAACCTCCAGTGAGTTTTCAGAGCCAGGAAACTGCATGAGGGAGGTTTGCCTATCGTCCCCGAAAAGAGTAATTTTGACTTAAAACCATCCACCTTCAGGTTGGCACTGAAACTCCTTATTCGTACAATCTTGAATTGTAGTTATGTGCCATCAAGTTGAAACCAACTAATGACTGATCCTCCATTGGATTTTCAGAGACAAGAAATTGCATAGAAGGAAATTGGCCACCTTTCTCCATTGAAGCAGCTGGTGCATTTAAACTATGTATCTTATGGTTTACACAGCAGCTTCTTAGCATTATATCATATCATAGGAACATATAAAACTTCAATGATACATGACAATGTCTATATAGGAGGCATATGGCCTGGGAATTGAACCTGTGTTTCCTGAATTAGATGCAGAAACAATGACTAAGAGTGATAGAAGAAGAATCTACACCTTCGAGTTGTGGTGCTGGAGACGAGTTTTGAACATACCATGGACGTCAAAGAAAACAAATAGGTCTGTCTTGGAGATGGTGAAACCAAGTTTCTCTTTAGAGACTAGTATTTTGAAGTTCCATCTCACATACTTTGGTTATGTGGCCAGGAGGGACCAATATAGAGAAGGACATTATACTCAGATGGGGAAAGAGACAGCTCAGGATAGGAAGACCCTGGGTAAGATGGATTGATACAGTAACTGGGAAATGAGGGTTAGCGTGTCAGAATCA
>NW_006399829.1:5269751-5270499 GCF_000299155.1 Elephantulus edwardii | reverse complement strand
GGAAGAGAAAAGACCAGAGAATGGCCAAAATTATTGGGGCAGCTATTGCTGCCAGTTTAGGACCTGTGTCGGGAAAAGGAAGTTTTACTCATAAACAGTGCCACCCAAAGGTAATAAAGGAGGTCAGAGTTGCTTCCACTGTGGAAAGCTGGGCTGCTTCGGTAGACATGTCAAAGACGAAAACCACAGATAGGCAAGGAGGTAGAAAGGAAGCTCCCACTCACTTGCTTTAAGTGATGATGTGAGGGACACTTGGCCAAGGGTGGCCCACATCAGGTCCTCATGACTGACACCACTGACAGGCCCCAGCTCCCATCTGGAAACAAAGGAGGACACTTCAATGATTTAGATCCTCCCAGAAGAGCTGTGGGTGAGCATTAACATTATTGGTAAGTATATTTGTTTTCCCTGGACACAAGAGCCTAAAAGCCTTCTGAGGTGCCAGCTCTTCTCACTATTTCTTAGTTGTTGGAATTGACGGAAAACCTCACAAGCAGTTCGTTACTTCACTTCTGCCTTGCATGCAGACTTCCGAGCTGTAAAATAACCCAGAGATAGATGGAATTTGGTCCAGGACTTAAGAACAGTAAATGGCATAGTTGAACCTCTACATCTTGTGATTCCTAAACTTTATACTATAATAGACAAAGTGCTAGTCAATAGGCCTTTTAAGAACTACCTTCACTCTGTAACTTGATTTGTGCCACTGTTAGAACCTCTACTTGGAATATTATTGCTTTTCAATTTT
>NW_006399829.1:5268870-5269651 GCF_000299155.1 Elephantulus edwardii | reverse complement strand
TAAATGTATTTTAACCTTTTCTGTCATGACTGATATGATATATAATATGATGATATATGGATTCAAAAGTAAATTTATATGAAAATGCCCAAACTAAGTTTATTCTGACTTCTGGAGAACATAAAGGGCTGGTTTAATCTATCCTAAAGGGTTTCCAAAGCTGTAAATCTCTACAGAAGCAGAATGCTACATCTTTATCTTGAAGATAGCTAATAGCCGCCAACAGTTGACTTTTTAATTGCCAACTTAATGGGTTGCTTTTAAAATTGTATGTTACTATTCTCTTTAGGTGTCACTCAATTGATTCTGACTCACAAAACTCCCATATGCGACAGAATGAAACACTATATAGTCCTGGGCTACATTCACAGTCACAGTCATATATAAGCCTATTGTTGCAACCATAGGATCAGTACAGTCTGTTAAGGGTCTTCCTCTTTTTCACTGACCCAGTACTTTTATAAAGCATTGTGTCGTTCTCAGGAAGGGGTCCCTCCTGATAACATTTGCAACTTGTTCTTTCTGTTTTTGTTGTTATGTGCAGTCAAGTCGCCTGTGACTCATAGCCACCCTCTCTGTACAACATCCCTAAACTCTGCCCTATCCTGTGTCAACCTCGCTGTTTCTGACACACCTACTCCAGATTACCCCAGTTGCTGAATCAATCCATCTCATCAAGCGTCTTCATGTCCTGTGCTGTCCCTCCACCCTCCCAAGCATGACGTCCCTCTCTAAGGATTGGTTTCTCCTTACAACATGTCCAAAATATGTTAGATGAAGC
>NW_006399829.1:5266241-5266965 GCF_000299155.1 Elephantulus edwardii | reverse complement strand
TTTCACATAACCATTATCAAGTGTTCTGGGATTCCCATTCTTCTCAGAGTTAGCCACAGTTTCTTGTGATCCAAACAAACTCCTTTGCATAATCAATGAAACATAGGTAGACATTCTTCTGGTACTCCCTACTTTCAGCCAAGGTCCATCTAACCTTAGTTACAATATCCATAGTACCATGACCCCATCTAAACTCCACCTGCACTTCTGGTAATTCTCTGTTGATGTGCTGTCCTGGTCATTTTGGATAATCTTCAGCAGAATCTTGCTTGTTTGTGATATTAATGATATTGTTTGATAATTTCCACACTCTGTGGGATCACCTTTTTCTGGTATGGGAACAAATGTAGATCTCCTCCAGTCAATTGGCCAAGTGCATACAATGGGTTTTAATTCTTGACTGTTACCTCAATGAAAATTGATTGTGGATCCAAATATTCGCTTTCTTATGGACACAAGAGCCTACTATTTGGTCATAAAAGCTTTCTGAGGTCCTAGCTCTTCTCACTATTTCTTAGTTGTTGGAATTGACAGAAAACCTCATAAGCAGGTCCTTAGTTCACCTCTGCCTTGCTTGCGGACTTCTGAGCTGTAAAACAACCCAGTAGTAGATGGAATTTGCTCCAGGACTTAAGAACAATAAATTACATAGTTGAACCTCTACATCTTGTGGTTCCTAACCTTTATACTATAATAGACAAAGTGCTAGTCAATAGGCCTTTTA
>NW_006399829.1:5252881-5265491 GCF_000299155.1 Elephantulus edwardii | reverse complement strand
TTGAAGTGTTAAATGAATGAAGGTGAGAATTGTTTGAAATTTTTAGATTTTGAGCAATGGTCAAACTGAGTTTAGATTGCTTTACAAAAATATAGAATCTGGGGTCTAGATTAGTCTTAAAATATCTTTGGATAAACTTGGGAAGGATATTTATTTGACAGTATTTTAAGAAGTCTTTGATTTTTAATTATATTTTAAGAATACTTATAAGAAATCAGAACTTTTTTTTCTCCTCTACACCATTTGTTTTACTCTAATGGATTAAAGTATCCAGTTGTATTAATATTAAAAATCTACCCTTTTATCAAGGAAGCTCTGGTGGTTTAGTGGTAAGGAATTTCACTACCAACCCAAAGGCATTTAATTTGAATCCACCAGTTTCTTCAAAGGAGAAAGATGGGCAATCTTCTTCCATGTGTGACTGAATGCTTCTGAAAATATTCTGGAAGGTCAGTTCCCAACTCAATGGTATTCAACATTAACAACAGCAGCACTCTCATAACAGCTGCCAAGGCCCCATGTGCTCCAGTTACGCACACATTTCCAATCCTACCACACACATCACACTCTAGCTAGTCTTACAGAACTAGTCACACTGCTTGAATGGTATCTCATACTGTACTAGCTGGTATGTAGTCACTTTTAATACATGGCAACCCCATGAAAGTAGAACCACCCCACAGAGCTTTTGGTGACTGGTTTTTAGAAGTATAACACCAGCCATATTTCTGGGACCTGAACCTCCATCATAGTTTGTTAATACATAGTATTGCCTAGAAATTTGCTTGAATTTACTTTGTTCTATTTAATTTTTTATTAGCCTGATTAATACTTTCTTTTCCTTCAAGATTCAGATAAAATTTTATTTTTGACCAGATATATTTCCTGACTTTTTAACAAAGTCAAGTGTTTATCCTTTAGTAGCATCAAATATATTCTTGTACTACTATTAAAATATGTAGTCTGCCTAAGTCTTTTCCTTCCATATTGACCTGTGAATTTCTGGTATTAGAGACTATGTTTTAAAAGATACTAAGAGCTCAGTAACACAAATGAAAATAAAAAGGAGAAGGAGGAGGAGGAGGAGGAGGAGGAGTTAGCCAAGTCTTCTAACTGCCTATTATTTTACGCTTTGATAACTTACAGAAAAAGACACATTGCTTGCATTTGGTAGGATATATTAGGCACGCATTAGGTAGGAAAATCAGACTAGGCTATGGACAATTTATCCTCCATTGTTTAGTGGTCCATCTCAATGAAAGTTTACATTTTCTGATAATACATAAGCCCTCAAAACCCCAGCTAAAAAGTATTCTGGAATCTTAACATCGTCAAAGCATTCAAAAGGCTGAGGCGAAACTAGAATTCCCCTGAATATCTCAGAAATACTTCACATCTGAAATTCTTCAGTCTGGTAATTCATAGCAAGGGCCTTCATAATCCGTGAGACCATGCTATCACTCCGCAGCCAAGCCTCTCAGGGGCAAGAAGTGGAGGGACACCAATGCATATCAATGCAGAATGAATGTCTTTGCCAAAGGCCTTAGTATGAAGAATAAAAGCCTTTCTAAAATTAGCTAAACGTTATGCTTGATATTCTTTATTTGTTTAAAATGAGATCCATCAGACTTTATTTAAAGAAATGGCTTGTTAAATTTGCATTTGCAATACATATAGACATTTACAATGAGACTATCACATAAGAATACTCTTAAACAAAATAGTATAAAACTCAAGTCAATTTGTATGTATACATATAAGCATATCTGTAGTTGTGTATGTTTGAATATTTATTATGAAAGCAAATAATGGATGGAGGGTGCAAATGAAAAGCTTGTATAATTGAAAAACTTTTGATTATTGTTATAATTGCTATGTCTTACAGATAGAAATATTCCCTTCACTGCCTACTACATACCTCGTGTACAGTTAGCTTGCATGGAAATCCTATAAATGGCTATAGAGAATACTTGATATTCCTAAGCTTTACTTTCCATATGGTTTATACACAGGGCAAAGGAATTGGAAAAAAACTCCCTAATTAATCTATATTGTAAATATTTCTAAATTACTACAGCTATGAAGGATGGTCACAGAAGTAAAAAAATAATCTGGTAGTATCAGATAGAGTATGAAAATTATTGAATAGTATATTTAATATCACATTGAAGCAAGATTCTGCTGAAGATTATCCAAAATCAACTGGAATAGCACAACAACAGAGAACTGCCAGAAGTACATGATGGGCTTAGAAGAAGTCGTGGTACTAGGTTATTGTAGCTCATGTTATATGGAACTTGGTTGAAAGCAGGTAATGCCAGAGAAATGTCTATCTGTGTTTCATTGACTATGCAAAGACTTTTAACTGTGTGGACCACAACAAATCATGGCTAACTCTGAGAAGAATGGGAATCCCAGAAATCTATACTTGGACAGGAGGTAGTCATCAGAACAGAGCAAGGAAATGCTTCATGGTTCAAAATTGGGAAGGCTGTATGTCAGGTATGTGTTCTATCTCAATACTTTTACAATCTATATGCAAACCAGATTATTTGGGAGGCTGGGCTCTATGAAGAGAAATGTGCTATCAAGATTGGAGGAAGACTCATCAACAATCTGCATTGTGCAGATGACACAACCCTGCTTGCTGAAACTGAGGGGGATCTGAAGCACTTACTACAGAAGGTCAAAGACTGCAGCTTTCAATATGGATTGAAGGTCAATATCAAGAAAACAAAGATTCTTACTAGTGGGCCAATTGGCAACATAGTGATGGATGGTGAAGAGATTGAGATGGTAAATAGCTTTAGTTTGCATGCCTCCACAATTAATATTCTTGGTACCAGCAGCCAGGAAATGTAAAGATGTATTGCATTGGGCAAGTCTGCTGTCAAAGACCTCTCGAGAGTACTGAAGAGCAATGATATATTTAGTCTGGAGACTAAAGTTCATCTAATGCAGGCCATGGTCTTTGCAATGACTTGCTATGCATCAGAGAGCTGGACAATGACTAGAGATGATAGAAAGAGAGCTGTGGTGTTTGACACAAATATTGAATATACCCTGGACTGCTAAGAGAATGAACAGGTTAGTCCTGGAGAGGGTTAAACTGGGCAGCTCCTTGGAGGCAAGGATTTTGAAGCGTCTTTGGACATGTTTCAAGGAGGGACCAGTCCTTGGAGAGGGACGTCATGCTTGGGAGGGTGGGAGGACAGTTCAAGAGAGGAAGATCCTCAATGAGATGGATTGGTTCAGTGATTGGGATTATGGGGGTAGGTGTGTCAGAGACAATAAGATTGGCACAAGTTAGAACAGGGTTTAGGACTCTTGTACATAGGTCATAGGCGACTTGAATACACATAAGAACAACAACAACAAGAAAAAATGAGCCACACTTGAATTAATTCTTTTACCTTTTTGAAAAATTTATTTTAGGTTTTCTGATTCTATGATCTGCATTTAATGTAATTTGAACATAATTAACTTTAAATAATAATGTGTGTAGCAAAAGCTGTATTAGGAGAATTTTGGTGTTTTTAAAATGTACATGGTCTTGAGGATCTTTATTTAGGAAATGTTGGTGAGAAGCCAACATGATTTGAAGCCATTTTCTTCAAACTTGGAATATATTTCTCTAAAATAAACTTCTTGGCTATTCACCATTTCTACTTTAGATCATGTTGAATTTAATAGTTTCTTTTTATAAATATTTGGGTTACAAGTTCTTTAGTTATAAAAATATATTGTAAATAAATCATACTTAATTCTTTGCCTGTTAAAATAGAATAATTCCTGGGAACTAGGGCAGGTACAGTAGTCACGCTTCAGTTTCACCCACATCTTGTGGATATTTACTTCTCCCAACCGATTGTGCAAGTTGGACAATGATTAAGGAAGATGAAAAAAATTGATGACTTTGGATTGTGGTTTTAGCACAGAGACTGCCAAAAGGACAAACAAAAGGAGGAAATGGACTCAAGGTGCTCTTTAGATGAAAAGACAGTGAAACTATTTCACATATTACAGGGACATCGTCGAGACACACTAGTTTTCAGGAAAAGATATCACACTTTGAAAATTAGAGGCTCAGTGAAAGAAAGGAAGACACTCAAGAAGATAGAATGGCACACTGACTGCAGGGAAGGAGGTGAGCATTGCAGGGATTGTGAAGATGGTGCAGATTAGAATGTTTTGATCAGTGATTCACAAGGTCTCCATGAATCATAATTGACTCAGTGACATCTAACAGCAACAATTGATTATTAATTCAGAGAAACTGTCACAAAATTGACGTTATTGTTGTAGTTAGGTAGCCTTGAGTCAATTAAGAATCATAGGGGGTCTGAGAACAACTCAAAACATTTCCCTGCCTCTTATCATCCTAGTGATCTCTGTCATTCTCAAGCTCATTTTTTAACTCGATGTGCCAGTCTTTCATTACGGATGTTTTTCTCCTCACTGACTCTGCCTTTTTTACCATGATGTCATATTCCAAGAATAGCCTCTCCTGGTACCATGTCCAAAGTTTGTGAGATGAAGTTTCACCATTATTGCTTCTATAAAGCACCATTTTGCATGTTTTCCCAGACAGACTTATTTGTTCTTTTGACAATCCATGGTATGTATATTAATACTCTTTGTCAACACCATAATTCAAAGACATCAATTTTTCTTCAACCTTCTTGAGTCATTGTCTAACCTTCAGATGCATACTGGAAATTAGTACAAATAACAATATCAATGTAAAAGAGAAGATTTGAATGGGGTAAGTAAAAACAAGCCTGTTACAATAATAAGAAACATTATAGACAAAATCTGGAATATCCCAGGAAGCATCAAAAGTAATTGGAGGTAATAATGGTCATAGATCAATGATAATTTTATAAAAGCCAATGTATGAGAAAAAAAACCCCAAACAAGCAATGTATGTGAATGATCCTTTGAAACACAATGTGAATAAAGGAATTTATAAAATACAATGTATACGTGTGACACACTGTACACAAATGAAATATAATGTATATTAATTTTGTATGCAAACCAATATAAATAAAAATAAATTTAGAACAAACAACAAAACTAAAATGGAGAAAATTCAGAGTCACCATACAAAAAAGAAATGGATGACAAAGAAATATTTCAGGAAGTTGTTCTTGTTGTTGAGCCATTGATCTGCCTCCTACTCATACCAATCCTATGTACAATACCTCTGAACCCTACTTTATCCTGAGCCAGTCTCACTGACTCCAACACACCTACTCACATTACCCCAATTACTGTGTCAATCAATCTTATCTGGGATCTTCATCTCTTGCACTGTCCCTCCATCCTTCCAAGAATGATGTTCTTCTCAAAGGACTGGTCCCTCCTGGCCATGTTCCCAAAATACATGAAGTAGAGCTTCAAAATCCTTGCCTTCAAGGAGAAACTTGATTTTACCCTTTCTAATACAGACTTGTTTGTTCTGTTGGCAGTCTGTGGCATGTTTAATACTCTTGTCCAGCAACACAACTCAAAGACATTGATTCGTCATTCATAGTGTGTCTAATCAAGCTATGATATTTCCAACCTGATATGCATGCCAGAGCTGGGCAATGAATAAGGATGACTGAAGAATTGAAGCCTTGGACTTTTGGTGTTTGAGGAGAGTACTGAACATTCATTCCATGGACGGCAAAAGGAATGAGTAAACAGATATGTCTTGGTAAAGGTACAGTCAGAGTGCTCCTTAGACTCAAAGATGATGAAGCTTCATCTCACATTCTTTGAGCATGTTTTTAGGAAGGGTTATTAATTGGGAAAGGACACCATGCTTGGAAAGGTAGAGGATCAGTAAGAGAGAGAACAACATTCCATGTGATGGATTGAGACAGTCATCACAGTACTGGGCTCAGGTATGTCAGAGATGGTAAGGATGGCACAGGATAGGACAGAGTTCACACCTGTTCTTCATACAGTTGCTGTGAGTTACACTAGAGTGATGGCACCTACCAACAGCAACAATGAAATGTGATCCTGCTCATATTTCCTGAAAAATAAGTTCTAAATCTTGGCAATTCCTGTGCAATTCAAGTACATTGCTTAATCCAAACAACATCTGTAGTGTTATGCTAATGAGAGGGCTTTGCTCAAACCAGAGAGACTATCTGACATCAACTAAGTTCAAAAAAACTGACTTTATTCATTTTTTACCTTTTTATTGAGATTTTATTGAAATTTTATACAGAACTTGGATTTCCATTCATTCATTCATTGTTGCACATTTTTCTCCCTGACGCCTCCAGTTAGTTGGCTTTTCTCTTTGAAAAAAATTCTTTCATTGTTGTACAATCCTCTAACCACCTCCCCAAGTCCACTTTACTAAGTAGCACTTATTCTGGACTGCCACTGTTATAAAACAGAACTGACATGGGGGTTAGAAGGAAACTAAGAAAAGAAGGGTAAACAATGTACACTGCACTGAAACAAATAAGGAATAGAACTACTTAAAAGGAATATATGATTAGGTATTATTTACATGACTTAATTCATTTTGATATGATAGTTTAATGAGGCATTAATCATGATTTAATTGTGGTAGATTTTGAAGATGGCCCTGAATAAGGTGGTTTCAAACTATTGCTCATAGGGTTGCTGTAAGTTGGAGACAACTTGATGACGTCTAACAACATAAAATAATAATTAATACTAGATGAAATCCATATTTATCCCTATTAAAAAATGATTTGACAGAACGTGGAAATTATTAAACAATATCACTAATATCACATGCAAGCAAGATTCTACCAAAGATTATCCAAAAACAACTGGAACGGCACATCAACAGAAAACTACCAGACGTGCAGGCCATGATAAGAAGAGGTCATGGCACTAGGGATATTATACCCAATGTTAGGTGGATCATACCTGAAAGCAGAAAGTAACAGAAGAATGTCTATCTGTGTTTCATTGACTGTACAAAGGCATTTGACTGTGTGGACTACAATAAAGAGTAGTTAACTTTGAGAAGAATGGGAATCTCAGTTCACTTGGTTGTGCTCATAACAACTCTATACTTAAATGCCAGGAAGCAGTCGTCAGAACAGAGTAAGGGAAAACTGCATATTTCAAGATCAGGAAAGGTGTGTGTCAGGGATGGAGCCTATCTCCATATGTTTTCAATCTACATGTGCAAGAGATCATTCAGGAAGCTAGATTTTGTGAGGAGGAATGTGGCATCAGAATTGGATGATGATTCACCAACAAAATGCAATATGCAGATTACACAACCTTGTTTGTTAAAATTAAGGAGGACCTGAAGCATTTGTTGCAGAAGGTCAAGGATTGTCATTTTCAATATGGATTGAAGCTCAACATCAATAAAACAATGACTGCCACTACTGGGCAGCATCATGACTGACAGAGAAGAAATTAAGATTCTTAACAATTTCAGCCTGCTTGGTTCTACAATCAACACTCTTAGCACCAGCACCTAGGAATTTGAAAGATGAATTGCACTGGGAAAATCTATCAGGGACCTCTCCATAGTACTGAAGGAAGGACAATGATGTTAGTCTTGAGATTAAGTTGCACCTGTTCCAGGCCTTGGTCTTCCTAAAGCCTTGCTATGCATCAGAGAGCTGGGTAATTATTAAGGGTCATAATAGAAGAATCGATGTCTGAGTTGTGGTGCTGGAGAAGAGCATGGAACATGCCACCGAATGACAAGATAACAAATAAGTCTGTCCTAGAGAGGGTAAACGAAGCTATTCCTTGGAGACAAGGATTTTGAAGTTTCATCTCACATACGTTGAGTATGCTGCCAGGAGTGAAGTCCTTAGAGAAGGCCATCGTGCTTGGAATGGTGGAGGGACAGCACAGGAAAGGAAGACCTTGGATGAGATGGATTGATTCAGTGACTGGTAGGGATAGGTATGTCAGAGACAATGAGACTGGGCCAGGATAGGACAGGATTCAGAGCTATTGTACATAGGGTCATTGGCGACACGATGGCTTATAACAGCTAGAAACTGTGAACACAGAATGTCCAAGTGCTTTCTGGTAGGAAAAATATAATCATTCTCTAAGATATGGATTGGTAACTGTCTCAGAACTCATTGAAACATCTTCTTTTTTTTAAAATGATCCTGACTTGCAACCTTCCACTTTAATCAATCCATCATTTTAAGCATAAAATTATACACAGTACTTGCCCAGTCCTTCCTTCTGAACTATTAGGTATGGTAATTGGAAAACCCTAAATTTATGGCCAACTGATCAGAAGTAAAATTGTCACAGTGATTCTTGAGTTTGTAGTTGTTGTCTGTTTGTTTGGCTATCTGAGATGAGGGGTACTTTTAACTTCTTTAGTTTTTAATCAAGTTCCAAGTGGCTAGCAGCAGACAGGAGGAGTACTAACGCGAGTAACCATAGTTATACTTGATTGAGAAGTGAAACAGTAGGAATTTTATTAGTTTTTAAGTTTGGAGATTGAATTTATTTTTACTTTCATAAAGAAAATAAGTCTTAATATAGCATTTAAATTTTACATATGGCTAATGGATATGCTGACTTGGTTATTAAGCCAGCTCCAACTTCACTAAATTAAATCCAAAGGCTGTTACTAAAATATCTTAAAAGGAAATTAAAAATTGTGTGGTACTAGGGATATTGTAGATGATGTTAGATGGATCTTGGCTGAAAGCAGGGAATACCAGAGGAATGTCTATCTGTGTTTCATTGACTATGCAAAGACATTTGACTGTGTAGATCATAACAAACTATGGCTGACTCTGAGAAGAATGGGAATCCCAGAACACTTGATCGTTCTAATGCTAAACCTATACTTGGACCAGGAGGCAGTCGTCAGAACAGAGCAAGGGAACACTGCATGGTTCAAAATTGGGAAGGGCGTACACCAGGGATGCATCCTATCTCCATACCTTTTCAATCTATATGCAGAACAGATTACCTGGGAGGCTGGGCTCTATGAGGAGAAATGTGAGGTCAAGATTGGTGGACGATTTATCAACAATCTGCGTTATGCAGATGACACAACCCTGCTTGCTGAAACTGAAGAGGACCTGAAGCACCTGTCGCAGAGTGTTAAGGATTGTAGCCTACAATATGGATTGAGGCTCAATGTCAAGGAGACAAAGATTCTCACCACTGGACCAATTGGCAGCATCAGGATGGATGGTGAAGAGATTGAGATTGTGCACAGCTTTAGTTTGCTTGGCTCCGCAGTCAACAGCCTTGGCACCAGCAGCCAGGAAATTAAAAAGTGCATTGCCATGGGAAAGTCTGCTGTTAGGGACCTCTCCAAAGTGCTGAAAAGCAATGGTGTCTCTCTGGAGATTAAGGTGCGTCTGATACAGGCTATGGTCTTCGCAATCACTTACTATGCATCAGAGAGTTGGACAATAACCAAGGAGGATAGAAGGAGAATTGATGCCTTTGAGCTGTGGTGCTGGAGAAGAGTATTGAGAATACCATGGACTGCTAGGAAAACAAACAGATTTGTCCTGGAAAGGGTTAAACCGCATGGTTCCTTGGAGGTAAGGATTCCGAGGCTCTGTCTAACATACTTTGGACATGTTGTGAGGACAGACCGGTCCTTGGAGAGGGACATCATGCTTGGGAGGGTGGAGGGACAATGCAGGAGGGCTGTAGGCCCTCTCTATATGGTGGATTGATTCAGTGACTGGGATAATTGGGATGGGAGTGTCAGAGACAGTGCAATTGGCACAGGACAGAGCAAAGTTTAGGGCTGTTGTACATAGGGTCGCTATGAGTCGCAAGCGACTCGACGGCACATAACAACAAACAACAACAACATTTCTTACTTGCCACAAAATAAAACAAACAACTCAAAAGCAATAGGGCAATACTTGATCACATTGTAGATCGTCTTGTCTGAAACAATCTGAGTAGTGTGTGTGTATGATGTCGAGTTGCCTGTGCCTCATAGAAACCACAGCTCTACACTGTTCCCTATCTGAACCAATTTCACTCTTTCAAACACACATATCCTCATTACCCTAATTACCGAGTCAATCCATCTCACCCGGATTCTTCCTCTTCTGTGCTGTCCCTCCACCATTCCAAGCATGATGTCCTTCTCCAGAAGTTAGTCCCTTCTAACAACATGCCCCAATTATGTGAGACAGAACTTCAAAATCCTAACCTCCAATGATTTTGTAAATTATTGCCTCACTTGGGAGGGACTGGAGAGCATTATGCTGAATGAACTCAGTCCCACAAGGATAAATATTGTATAAAGCCATTATTGTAGAATGAGTATAAAGATCTAAGAGAGGTGGGAGAGGTTGGAGGCAGAAGGATGAGGATGTGCAGGGGGAGGAGGGATTAATTATGGAGTTGTACAATTTGATGGGTTGGGGTGAGGGAATTTGAAATAATTTTTTTCTTAAAAACAATGTATTTTAATTTTGTAAATAAACTAGTAGAAAATTTGAAAAAGTTAAACCCCTGAAAAGAAAGAAAAAAACCCAAAACTCTAGCCTCCAATGAACAGATTGGTTTGAACCTCTCCAGGACATACTGTTTGGTTCTCTTTGCAGTCCGAAGTATGTTCAATGCACTTTTCCAGCACAACTCAAAGACAATGATTCTTCTATCATCCTTAATCATCGTCTAGCTCTCCAATGCATGGTAAGTAATTGTGAAGACCATGGCCTGGATCAGGCCTACCTCGGTCTCTAGACTGACATCATTGCTCTTCAGTACTCTGAAGAAGTTCCTGACAACAGATTTTTCCACTATAACTCTTCTTTTGATTTTCCAACTCCTGTGGCCACCAATGCTGATTGTGGAACCAAGCAAACTGAAAATATTAACAATCTCAATTTCTCCTCTGTCTTTCATGACACTAACAATTGACCAAGCAGTAAAAATCTTTATTTTCTTGATGTTGAGCTTCAAGTTGTATTGAAGACAACAGTCCTTGACCTGCAGCAAATGGCTCAGGTCCTCCCAAGTTTCAGCAAGCAAGGTTGTGCATTTGTATAATGCAGTTGTTGTTGGGTTTTATTTCAATCCTGATGCCACATTCCTCTTCACAAAGTCCTGCCTCCTAGATGATCTGTCCTGCCTATAGATTGAAAAGGTATAGAAATAGGGTGCATTCTGACATACCCCTTTTCTGATTTTGAACCATGAAGTATTTTCTTGCTCTGTTCTGATGACTGCTTCCTGTTCTAAGTATAGTTTTTGCATGAGCACAGTTGGGTATTCTTGGATTCCATTCTTCTCAATGTTAGTCACAATTTGTGTTAACCCACACAAGTCGAATGTCTTTGCACAGTCAATGAAACACAGATATTTCTCTGATACTCTCTGCTTTCAGCTAAAATCCATCTAGCATTAACTATAATGTTCCTCGTGCTATGGCCTTTTCTAAACCCAGCCTGCACGTAGGACAGTTCTCTGTTAATGTATTGGCCCAGTTGTTTATGGATAAGCTTCAGCAAGATCTTGTTTGCATGTGATATTAATTATATTGTTTTGTAATCCCCACACTCTATTGGGTCATCATTTTTTTTAATTTAATAAATACAGATCACTTCTGATCAGTTGGGCAGGTAGTTGTCTTCAAGATTTCTTGGCATAAGCTGGTGAGCACATCGAGGGCAGTATCTGTTTGTTGAAATATGCCATCCATTCCTGGAACCTTATTTTTGCCAATTCCTTCAGAGCAACCTGAACTTCCTTCTTCATTTCAGTTGGATAATATGATGTTTCATGAAATGAAATTCTTCCATCAGTCAATTCTTTTTTGGTATAGTGACTCCATGTACTTCTTAGAGGTGCTTTTTTTTTTAAATAAAATTTTTATTTTATACTGACTTACTTACAAAGTTCGTATACTGTTTTTCACATAGGATCTTTCCCATTTCCTTTAACCACCACTCCCTCCACCCATCAAACTTTTCTATCTTCTTTTGATACTTACCGAGTCTTTAAATATTCTGCCCCAGCATCCTTAAGTATTGCAACTTGAGACTTGAATTTGTTCTTCAGTTCCTTGAGCTTAAGAAATGCAGAGTGAGTTTATCACTTTTGATTTTCTGACTCAAGTCCTTTGTACATTTCATTGTAATACTTTGTTTTGTATTTTTGACCTGCCCTTTGAAATCTATTCAGCTCCTTCTTGACTTTTTCCCTTTGCTTTGACTTCTTGGTGTCAATTACAATATTCAGATCCTCTTCTGACATCCATCTTGGTCTTTTCCTCTTCCTCTGTCTTTGCAATGACCTTTTACTTTCTTCTTGATATCCCTCCACAGTTCATCTGGTCTTCATTTATTTGTTCAAGGCCTCAAACCTGTTACTGAGATGGTCTTTAAATTCAGGTGGGATAGACTCAGTCAGACTTTGGTTCTGGTGGATTGGATTTGATTTTCTTTAACTTCAGATTGAACTTGCAAATGAGTAATGATGGTCTGTTCCACAATCATCACCTGGCCGAGTTTTCTCAGCTAATATTGAGCTTAGCATCTGTTAAGAAACAAAACACAAAAACAAAAAAAAAAGTGAAAACATATTTTTAATGGATGAAATGAATATGATTATTTAAATTTCAGCAGCAAGGATGCTGTTGTTGTTGTTG
>NW_006399829.1:5239050-5245947 GCF_000299155.1 Elephantulus edwardii | reverse complement strand
TTTAGGGCTGTTGTACATAGGGTTACTATGAGTCGCAAACGACGGCACATAACAACAACAACAACAATAAGCCCTTTATTATGCATTGTTTTTTCCTTCACCTAGGTTGTCTATTTCCTTCTTTTTCTCCCTTCTCCTCTCTTATCTGCCCTCAAAGATTGATTCTACTTATATGAAAACTTTCCAGTAACTTTCTTATAATAGTAATCTTGCACTATAAGGGAGCTCTGATGGCTTAGTGATAAAAAGTTGCACTGTAAATCCAAAGGCACATTGTTCAAATCTACCATCTGCTCTGTGACAGAAAGATGGGCAATCATCTTCTGTGCAATTTACTGCCCTTGAAAACCTACTAGAGGGTCACTACAAGTTGGTTCTACCTTGACAGCACATAATAATCAATGCTATAATGCATTTAAAAACATAATTTCTACTGTTTTGCGTACAAAGTTCATATACATTGTATTTCACACTATCCTTCATTCACATCGTAATTACATTTTGGGGACTGGTTTCTGTCACTTCCAAAATCCGTTGTTTTATTCATCCATATTGTACAATATTTCATGATTTCTTGACTAGATTTTAGCAATGCATAATACTCTGTTATATGAATGTACTATAGTTTCTTTAGCTATTTGTCCATTGATGGACATTAGCGTTGTTTGCAGCTCTTTTTTATTGTAAATAATGCTGCTACAAACCGCGTTGGTTTAGGTTAGTTTGTGTTTCTGCTCTTATCTCTTGGGGATATATCCCTAATCGTGAGATTGTTGGATCAAATGATATTTCTATTTCCATCTTTCTAAGCAAATGTCAAACAGCTTTCTGTAGTGTGTCACTGATTTGTATTCCCACCAGCAGTATATGAGAGTTTCACTCCACAGCCTCACCTGAAATTGATGTTTGCTTTCTTGTTGAACTTTGCTATTAGTACTGAGATAAGATTTGCCTAACTCAAGTAACTTCCAATTTTTTTCAGAGACTCCTCATTGCAATGAATTAAACTGACACAGTAATTAACAGTTTAAACCCACCAAATGTTCCATGGACAAAACATATTATAGTTTGCTTCTATAAATATTTATAGCCTTGGAAACCTTATGTGGCAGTTGTATTGTGTTCTCTGGGTCTCAATGAGGAGATGGCTATACTTTTATTTTATTGTTGTTGTTTGCTCCATTTTAAAAAAATAATATATCGATAAAAAGCTATATGGTTTTATAAGTCATAAGATGACTTACAGACAGTATAATGAAAAAGGCTAATTTGATGGTGAAAATAAGTTATAAAAATTGTCTTAGCTAATGATAAATACCCTTGTGGAATAATGCCTTCCCTCTCCTTACAATTCTGGGGGCAGTCTATAGAGATTTGTTGTGCTAACGTATAAGCTACACATCTCTTGAGAAAGACGAGCAGTTTCTTTCTACTGTGTTTCCCAGTCTTGGAAACCAAATGGAGAGTCTTTATGAGTAGAAATCAACTCCACGGTAGTGAGTTCTTTTGAAGTTCAGCATTTTTATTATAAAAATACTACAAATCAAATGATTTGTTGTTGTTATTGTTATGTGCCTCGACTTGCCTGCAACCCATAGCGACCCTATGTACAGCAGCTCTGAAGCCTCCCGTCCTGAGCCAGACTCACTAATTTCCACACACCAACCCCCATTGTCCCAGTTACTGTGTCAATGCATCTCACATGGTTTACATAACATTAACATCTCTATCAAAAGTCTTCTACATTTGATTGCCTAGAACTCCAATTGGAAAGAATACATGAGGCCCTTCATGAAAGAAAATTTCAGTTTTCTTTGACATTATAAGAAGTATTAGCTTCATTCAGCAATAATTTATGGACTCCCTGAGATCAGTTTATTTCACTAGGGAATTCTCACTCTATTCTGGGTAGATTTTATCCATGGCATGGTAAAATTCCTTCTCATAACACATTTGTCAAAAACAGCAGGGTGAAGGAAAGATCACTAAATTTATTTTTAAATGTCAGCGGAAGCCTCCCAAACACTTTATCTTGTTTGAGTTTGCTTTTTGTCTCCAAAATTGTTTTCAGTATTATTTTCTTACAAAAAGTAACAAAGCATTAAAATCTAGCCAGTATTTTTTAGTAAAGTACAAATGGTTACAAGCTCAGTTGCTAACTAAAGATAAATAATTATACTTAACAGCTGTTGCCTGTGACAAAAGGCCTCATGCTGCGCTTTCTTAATGACTACAGACTAAGAATGCCTATGAGGTAGTTCAACTTTGACTTATAGTGTCCCTAAGAGTAGAAGTGATTCAATGCTATACAACAACAGCCACCAGGTAGGAACTACATGAACAACTAGCTTAAAGAGCTTAAGACAAAACCATAGTGTACATGTACTATTAGTGTGAAACAGAGAAAAGCAGATGAAAACAGAAAAGCAGAAGAAAATGTTCAAGCTTCCCCTTAAATGTATAGTTGTATACTAGTTCTCTACAGAACAGTTGTTTCAAGACTGAACACCATCCAAGTGCCTATTGTATATCCAATTTGACCTTGATACTTGTCAACTCAAAAAAAGCAAGACAGTGTGTATTGTAACAAGATGTTCTAGGTCTGGCTAGACTAGTCCCTCCTACAGCAAGGCTCTCCCCTCTGAGCTGTAATTGATAAAACTTTATTAAGTCTTGCATTAGAACTTGGCATTATTAGTTCTTTTTGCATTGCCTGTTATCTTATTGTGTACGCTATCATCAACTAAATACATTTCAAAATGACTACTAAAACAACTTTGTAGATTTGTATTGATTTAAGACCATATTTTGTGGTTAGGTGCCATCAAGTCGAGTAACAACTCATAGCAACCCTATGAACAATAGATGTATAAACAAAAGAACCCTGTGTGTCAACCTCATAATCTCTAACACAATTGAGCCCATTGCTGTAGTCATGGTGCCAGTCATCTCATTGAGAATCTTCTTCTCTTCTACCAACTAATCTACCTTTCCAAGCTTGATATCCCTTACCTCAGAACAGCCTCTCCTCACATACTTTGGGCACATTGCTAGGAGGGATTTGTTCTTGAAGGACATGATTCTGGGAAGGATGGAGGGTAAGTGAAGGAGAGGAAGGCTCTCAACCAGGTGGGTTGACATGTTGACTGCTGAAATGGGCTCATGTGTATCAGGAAGTGTGAGGATGGTGCAGGATAGAGCAGGGTGCAGATATTTGTTCATTGGGTTGCTATCAGTATTGTTCAATGTGATGGCACCTAAAAACAAGCCACGTGCCCCAAATAGTTTTTGTGGTTTTACTACCTTGTGAAACTCATGATGTCATGTATCACACATTAATATTTGTTTCTTAAAGAATTTTTTAAAAAGTATTTAAACTTGTAGCCTTAAAGGTTGGGGTTTTTTTGTTTCATTTTGTTTTTTTAATCCTATACCTTTATCTTAGTAAATCCTTTACCTTTATTTCTCAGTTGGAGAAATTGATTTTCAGAGAGATATGTGACTTTTTAGGATCATTGTTGTATTAATATAAAATAGGCAGAAGGTAAGAAAAGAATCTTTACCAACAAGCATCAAATAGATGGGAGGCGGGGGGAAACAAACAACATGAGGAAATGCTCAAAATTACTAGTTATTGTTGCTCTGTACCATTAAGTGGGAACCAACTCATAGCAGACCTTCTTTTGTGTTTTGAGAGGCAATAAGTCAACCAGAAAGAGATTGCCCATCTTTCTCCTTCAGAGCAGCTTGTGGATTTGAACAGCATGCTTTTGAGTTGGGAGTACAACTCCTTACCACTAAGCTACCAGATATCCCTCACTTGCTACTTTTTGTTGTGTGCCACCATATTGACTAGGACTCATTGTGAGTCAATGAACAATGGCTTTGCACTTTGCTCTATCCTGAGCCAGCTTCACCATCTGTGACTCACCTGACACCATTGCCACAGTCACTGTGTCAGTACATCAGATCCAAGGTCTTCCTATTCGGCACTGACCCTCCATTCTTCCAAACATGATGTCCTTTTTCAAGAACTGGGCTCTCCTGGCAACATGCCCAAAGTACGAGAGACAGAGCTTCAAAATCCTCCCTTCCAAGGAGCAGTTTGGTTCAGGACATACTTGCTTGTTCTCTTTGCTGATCACAATATGTTCAATACTCTTCTTCAGTACCACACCTCAAAGGTGTAGATTCTCCATCTGTCATCCTTAGTCATTGTCCAATTCTCTAATGCATACCAAATAATCATGAAGACCATGGCCTGGATCAGGTGTGCCTTAATTTCTAGACTGACATCATCATTCTTTAGCACTTTGGAGAGATTCCTGAAAACAGACTTCCCCAATGTGATTTGTCTTTTGATTTCCTGACTCCTGGTGCCAAGAGTGGTGATTGTGGAGCCAAGTAAGAGGAAATTGTTAACAGTCTCGATCTCTTCTCCATCTATCATGATGCTGCCAATTGACCCAGTGGGGAGAATTCTGTCTACTTGATGTTAAGTCTCAATCTATACTGAATACTACAGTATTTGACCTTCTGCATCACAACTCAATAAAATAGCAAGCAACAAATATTAGCAAGAGAGTGGTGATTTTAGAACTCATATATACTGGTGGTGGGACTGTAAAATGGTGCAACCACTATGGAAAGCAGTTTGATATTTCCTTAAGAAGTTGAAAATAGAAGTAGCGTTTGCTGTAGCTATTCCACCATCACGTAAATTCCTCAATGAAATAAGAGCTGCAATGTGAACAGTTGCAATATGCTCATTCATGTTTATTTCAGCTTTAGTCACACTAGGAAAGAAAAGAAAACAACTCCGGTGCCCATCAATCAATGGACTAGAGAAACTGATATTTTTACCCAGTGGAGTGTTATGTAATATTAGACAACAGTGAAGAATTCATGAAACAGTACAGAACATGACTGCTTCTGGAGGACATGCTGAGTAAATCAGTCAGTCACAAAAAGACTAAATATTGTATAAGGTCACTGTTGGTGTTTCCTACTCGCTATCCCCCTTCAGTTCTCTTGTTCGTCCACAGTCACTGCCTCTGGGAGCTTGTGCTTTGAGGGGCAGTATTTTTGGCATGGAGAGGGTGGGCTCAGAGTCACTGCCAGAGTGCCTTTAAAAAAATTTTATAGTGGTTTACATAAAATTAATATACTTTGTGTTTTGTTTACATACATTGTGTTTCACACTTTCCTCTACTCACATTGTGTTTCATACACTGATACCCATACACTGTATTTTATAAAATTAATCACCATTGATCCATCCTCAAAATTATCCCACCTTTTCAGATCCCTATTGGATCTTTTCTATTCTTTCACTGCCTCCCTCCACCCACCAAACTCTGTGACTCTGTGATATCTCTCCCTCCCCACCCTCAGGTCTTTTCCTCCCTCACCTTACCCCTTTGTACTTTTGTACATATCTTGTTAGTATCCTTTTATTGGTCTTATGAAGCATTTGTCCTTATAATACTGAGTTAGCTCATTCACAATTATAGGCTTCTTCATGACGGCTGTCATCACTTACAAATGTGTTGCAAGAAACACAGGCTTGTATGGCAGATGTTCTACAAAGTACCTAGCAGCCATCAGGACCAATGTAACTTGAGATTGTTGGTGGCAGAGCTTGGGGCAAGACTTGCTTGCTCATAGACCTCAGAAAGGGCCAGTTCCCTGAGGTGTATTTGCCTATTTGAGGACTATGTGACCAATATCGAAGAGGACAGAAATTAGCTTGAATTGGCTTTGTGAGACACAGCTGGACAGAAAGATTATGATGACCCGAAGCCCTACTCCTACCTGGACACTCATGTTATACTGATTTGATTCTCCAGTGACAATCCTGCTGATCTAGAAAACATCCCCAAAAAAAATGAACTCCAGAATTCAAACATTTCAGTCCCAAAGTGCCCATCATCCTGGTTGGGAGCAAGAGGCATATTTGGAATGATGAGCACACAAGGCAGGAGCTAGCCAAGATGAAGCAGGGGCCAGAAAACCCAAAGAAGGCGGAGACTTGGAAAACAAGCTTGATGCTTTTGGGTACCTAGAGTGTTCAGCAAAGACCAAAGGTGAAGTGAGGGAGGATTTTTAAAAGGCTATGAGAGCATCACTGCAAGCCAGCTGTGGGAAGAAAAACACTGGATGCTTTCTTTTGTTGCAAACATAGCCCTCATGCACTTAGTTTTGAAGTGCTATTTATTAATCTTAGTGTTTGATTACAGATATTTTTCATTTATCTATCATTTACCTAAGATTACAAATCAGAAGTCTTCTTGCTACCAGTGTTTAGAAGCCAACCATGATTACCAATGATATCCAACCTCTCTGACCAACCAGGATGTCTCTGCATTGCTCCAAACACCCTCCTCTGCCTTCCCACCCGATACACCAGATGCTAATTCAAGAAATTTCTTAAGTGTTGCTTCTTTCTACAGTTTGGTATTTTTTGTGAACTAAGACTGAAACCCTTATTCACTGCTGGTGGGAGTGTAGAATGGAGCAACCACTATGGGAGATAATAAAAAATGTTGGAAATAAAAATACCACTTGATGCAGAAGTTCTACTACTGGGAATATACACTAAAGAAACCAGAAGCACCATCCAAACAGATATATACAAACTCATGTTAATTGCTGCATTATTCACAATAGCACAGAGATGAAAGTAACCCAAGGGCCCATCAACCAATGAATGGGTTGAAAAACTATAATATAGTCAACATAATGAATACTACACAGCACTGAAAAAACAATGAAGTCATATAACATTACATAACATGTGCCACCCTGAAGGATATTATACTGAGAGAAATAGCTCAGTCACAAAAAGGATTAAGACTGAAAAACATAATTATTATAAAGCAGGACTAACATAGGAGA
>NW_006399829.1:5235127-5238950 GCF_000299155.1 Elephantulus edwardii | reverse complement strand
AGGTGAAGTCCATGTGTATAACCTGCGTTTGTGTCTCTTATAAAATGTATTTGCAATGAATAAGTCATTGATTTTACAAAATTTAGTCATTCTATCTCCTGCTTCATTCCTGTCACCAAGCACAATAATTATATTGGTTAAAGATGTTCACATCTTTGAAGAGAACCAAAATGGCCACTGCCATTTTCTGATCTGTAAATACATTTATCATCTACAGTGTTACAGAAAATGTCTATATAGGGTATAAAATTTAATGCCTTAGGTTGTAAAAAGAAAACCAAATCTATTTTGAAGAAAATGCAACGAATATGTTTTTTTAAAATTAGGGATAGTGAAACTTTTTCTCTGTTACTTTAGGGATATTTTTAGTGAGAATTATTCTTTGAAGAGGCACATCATGCAAGGAAAGATAGAGGGTCAGCAAAAAAGAGGAACTTTTTTAAAATAATTTTTTTATATTGATTTACTTTTGAGCTTTGGTGTTGGAGAAGAGTGTTGAGCGTACCATGGACTGCTAAGAAAACAAATAGATTCATCCTGGAGAGAGTTAAACCTGGCTGCTCCTCGAAGGCAAGGATTTTGAGGGTTTGTCTGACATAGTTTGGTCATGTTGTAAGGAGAGACTGGTCCTTGGAGAAAGATGTGATGCTTGGGACGGTGGAGGGCAGGCGCAGGAGGGGAAGGCCCTCTGGGAGGTGGATTGATTCGGTGACTGGGGCAATCGGGATGAATGTGTTGGAGACAATGAGATTTGCACAGGACAGAGCAGAGTTTAGGGCTGTTATGCATAGGGTCCCTACGAGTCGCAAGCAACTCGACGGCACATAACAAATAACAGCATTGGTTTACTTACAAAGTTTATATACACTGATTATTTAAAGAGATGGCTCGACATAGAGACTACTTCAATGATCTTGAGCATAACAGAGATCATGAGGATGGTGCAGGATTAGTTGAAGTTCAGCTTTGTAGTTCATAGGGTCAAAATAATTCATAGTCAAAGATGGAGCTTGGTGGCCTAGTTGCAAAAATTTGCCCTCCAATAATAAAGATTTGCGGTTCAAATCTTCAAGATGCTTCACTTGAAAAGGATGGGCATTTCCTCCCATCTGATTATTGCCTCTGAAAATCTACTGAAGTTTAAACTATCTCTTGATTCTCACTCAATGACATATAACAATAAACAACAATAAATGTATTTAACTTTTTTCTTTTTCTTTTACATATTACAATGCTTACTTTTTTTCTGCCATCAGTAGTTCAACTAATGTTTAGAACCAAGTGTTTTCAGACTAAAACACTAGGAGAAAACATTACTTTTTTGGTTGCTAAGAAAAAAAAAGCAATAAATAAAATTTCCCTTAGAGTAGTTACTAGAAGAAAATGTTACCTATTTTAGGTTTAATCGTGCCAATCAAAATTTCACGGGTAAGAAGGAGAACAAAGATTGAAAATCTTGCTATTTTGGGTCAGAAAAGGAAAAAGATATTCACATTTTTTTTCTATTCTAAGAAGTGATTTATGGTTTGATAATAAAATATGGGAGCTCTAATTTTCCCTTTTCCCACATCTGCCCATTTGAGATAAGCTTTCTTCTCATGCCTGTTGCAGAGTGTTACACACATGCATTGTTGGAAATTATAATAAAAAATAGCTGAGTTGAGCTGCTGGGCATGTTTCAGAATATTTCTGTTATCCAGTGGCACAAAGGAGCTGCATCTTAAGTTATTGGGAGCCTGGAAAAGTGGGAGACAGTCAGTGAAAATTCTTGATTTGGAATTTTACACCTGTGACTACTTCTTTTTATTTATTGGTTAACTTGTAAACCATTCATTGTTATAGTAATTAAAAGGTAACTATTTCATACTAGTAACTCTGCTAGCTTTAATACTTCAGAGAGGAGAGTGTCTGTGAAGCTTCTAGTGGGAAATATACAGTTATTATGTATGGAATGTACAGATTGTTAATTTTTGGTGCAGGATATAATAAATAAAGAAGAACAGGAGGGTCAAGAAAGTCTTCTCATTGGAGGAATGCCCCAAAATAAAATTCTTATTTGCCTTTCAAACCAGATCACAATTTATTCCTGTCGCTCACTTTTCGCCAAGTAACGGGGAGTTTCAATAACACCAGAAAGACACTCATTCTCTTCAGAACAACCTACAATAGGAAATAAAAAAAGAGCAGGATTTGAAAAAAGTTGGAAATAGAAATACTATTTAACCCATCAATACCACTGTAAGGAATATACCCTGAAGAAACCAAAGTCATGATTCAAACAGATAAATGAACAGTTACGTATATTGTTGCATTATTCACAATAACAAAGAGATGGAAGCAACCGAAGTGCCCATCAACCAACAAATGGATAGAAAAACTATGGTACAATCACACAATCGAATACTTTACAGCATTGAAAACCAATGGACTCATAAAATATTATACAACATGGAACTGTGGAGGACATAATGGTGAATGAAATTACATCACTGTAATAAAATAGGACTGGAGTGGGGATTTGTAGGGAGTAGAGGAAAATAGTGGCTAGATAATAAACACTGGATTGGAACAGATGAGAGAAAGCTTTGCGTAAAAGGAATATATTATATATGTGACATTGTATGTATGACAACAATCTGGAATAAGAGGTGTATTGAAAAGTGAACTGGGGAGGAGAACGGGAGGGAGAGGAAGGAAAATGTGTATAAATAAATGGATATTAAAAATAGAAGGAAAGAAAAGTTAAGTGGCTTTTAGTCTTAGGCAAAGGGCAGAGGCCCCAGGCCAGGTGCATATAAATGAGATAAATTAATCATGGAGAATGAAGTTAAAACTGGGAATTACTTGAAAGGTGTTTTTGTTTTTTGCACATAGAAATGTTAAGATATATTGTAAAAATGAATAATGTTAAATTGTAATCATTATTAAAGTTCTTAATTTAAGTTTCTAGAAAAAAAAGAAAAAAGAGCAAGATTCGGTGAAGAATAAAACCCTGAGGCAGGAAAGGGTAGACTTGAAGGAGGAATGGAAGTGAGAATCTCAGGGAGGGAGGGAGAAAAATACTGTTACACTGTGGGTATTCAAAATAATGTTATTAAGCAAAATGATTGCATGGAAACCAATATGCTTTGTAAACTTTCACTTCAATAAAATTTTTAAAGTAAAAAATAAACCCTACCACAAACTCAAAAGACGTCTTTTTAGAAATTCTGAGGATGAATTGTTACCACAAAAACAAGTTTGGAGTGATACAGAGTGGGGGCGGCGCCAGGGAAAGGGATGAAGGGAGAAGGAAATAGAGAACAGTTAAGCAGTGACATCAATAACCCAGGGAGAAAATAAATAGAAAGTGAATTAGGAAAGGCACAGAAAGAGTGGTCCAATGTAAAAAGCCTTGATGACTGAGGGTAGGAAACTTATATATAAACTAGACTAAGGTAACTTTCAAGTGAACAAGTAGGGTGGGTTTACACAAAAAATAGTTCCAAAACTATTGTTCCAAACTACTTGTGTGTTAATTCAAGAGGGTGCTAGATTTTTGAACCCACTCATAACTACAAAATTATTTTGTATAATTTATTTTACATTTGATTTACTATTTATAAATCATATTCATTTTCCATGCAATTATTTGTAGACATTTTCTTCTATAACAACATTGACTCGAACATGCAATCAAGATGCATTGATAATAATGGGCGACTGGAACGCAAAAGTTGGGAACAGGGAAGAAGAATCAGTAGTTGGAAAACATGGACTTGGTGACAGAAATGAAGTTGGAGATAGAATGACTGAATTTTGCACAATCAATGACTTATTCTTT
>NW_006399829.1:5227726-5235027 GCF_000299155.1 Elephantulus edwardii | reverse complement strand
TTGACGGCATTAAACAACAACAACACAACAAAATACTTACTAAGGGAGGGAAGGGAAAGACAATGTTCCCTGAATGGATGATAAGACATTGCTTGTATTGTTATTGCTGTTGTAGAACAAGATATGTGTGAATTTTTTTTTAAATGTGCTTGGTACACTTTCATACGAATTATAATAGTTAAAAGGACATTTTATTGTTGGAAGTATATAGGCCATCTATTTTTCAGTTCATGATAAATAATTAGAAGTCAATTTCATGAATAATCACTGCTTTTGGAAAGTCTGGTGCACACATCCCATCAGTTTTGAAATGTATGGTATTGAAATAAGTGTAACATAAAATTCAATAATTTACTATTTGCTATAAAATAAGTATGAGTTCTGATATTTTTAGAAAATCTGTATACTTTATATCTTTATCATAATGCCATTTTCACTTCAGTTAAGGTAAATTATACATATGGAACATTCATATAATATTTTGTACTTGGAAATTTGAAAATTAGTGTTCTTATTTCTATTTAATTGAAGCAAAAAATGATTAAATTATTTTTATCAGTTCCTGTAGTCTGAAATTGATGGAATATGCAATCAGGATACAATAACAATAACTGATAATAGTAATAATAACTGGAACACAAAACTTTTAAACAAAGGTTTAGTAGTCAGAAAATAAAGCCTCGGTGACAGAAATGAAGTCAGAGATTGCATTATGGAATTTTGTACTACCAATGATTTAATTATAAATACCTTTTACAAACCATCAATTACTAATATGCATATTGAAATTCAAGGTGTAGAAAATTAGAAAAAGCCCACCAGAGTCAAAATAAAACATTACATTTCTCACCTGAATTAAAAGCATCTCAAAATAGATTTGATGCATTGAACACTAGAGACAAGAAGCCAGACAAGTTGGGTAATAACATCAAGAATAGTATAGATGAAGAAAGTAAATTATTATCAAAAAAAGATAGAATACAAGGACAAGCTCAAAATGAATTTCCGAAAAGACTGTAGGATTTTTCTCTAGCATAGGTTGTTGTTTTTCATATGTGTCATCTACCCCAAATTAAGTCATAAGTGAGCCTCCAGGAGATTTCCAGAGGCTGTGAATCACAGGAGAGGAGATTGCCTATCTTTCTGCCATGGAACATTTCATGGATGAGACCTGCATGTCTTTGGGTTGACAGCACAACTCCTTATCACTAAGCTACAGAGTTCCCTTTCTAAAATACAAAGAAATTAAAGCGAACGAAATAAAAACTGACTTGAAAGGGTAGTTTGAGAACACAAATAAATGTGTTACAATGAAATGTTAAAAATCTGGAGTTAAGAAACCAATAGGGAAGGATATAGTAAGAATTTCTCTAACTGAAATAACAGAAGGGGAAAAAATCAAGCCTGGAGCTGCAGTATAGAATAGTTATAAGAGTAAATAGTTGATGTTATAAGGTGTACTTTTAAAAAGAACAAACAGAAGGAGATAGCATATAATAAAAAAGGTGTGCTGTTGTAGGAAAAAAGAAGTTCAGGGTGAGCCTCTGGCATCTGTGAAAAACAAGCCTACAGGATTTGATGGAATACCAATTGAGATGGTTAAAAAAACAGTGACCATGCTCACTAATCTATAGCATGAAATTTAAGATGCAGAAGTACACTTTCATTTCTTAATAGAATTCAGTTTGACAAACTACATTAAGCCTACTATCCATTTCTTGCCCCCCCCCAATACTGTTATACTTTCCTAAGGAGGCATTTCCACCTCTTTTATTCAGAAGGTATTAAACTTTTAGAAATGAGACCTTTTTACATGGATTATACACTTCAATTTTCCCTAGGGAGTTATTGAATGAAAAAAAACCCCAAAAATAAAGTATCATAATATGAGACACATTGAAAGGAGAGGGTAAGATGATCAAAAAGATTTCTCATCTAATTGTTGTAGACAACTCAATAAAAAAAATTCAAAAGACTTCTCATTTTTCCAAAAGTAATAGAATTCTCAAATTCCATTATTAATGAATGATACAATGACAAGGACATGGGGGGGGGGGACCAAACAACAAACCAACCACAAACTTTCAAGGTATGAGGCATTTTGTGTAATTCTAAGGAGTGATTTTTGAGTCTTTACTCACCTTCACTGGTTAAAATAAAGTGCAAAGAAATCCACCTATCATCTTTGAGTATAGAAGAATTTCTGACTTGAAGGTATATTTATATCAGGGCATTTATCTAAACTGCAACGTATTGTTGTAAATTTCAGTGTTAACTCTCAGCATGGTGTTTGTTGCTGCTTTGTACTGTTGAGTCAGACTCATAGCTGATTTTCCAGCGGATTTTCAGAGGGAGTAAGTTGCACAGAGGAAATTGCTCATAATCTCCCTATGAAGCATCTGATGGATTAAAATCTTGTGTCGTTAGTTTGGCTTCAGGTTACCTTTTATCCTTAGGCCACTAGAACTCCCTTGATGCTTTGAGAACCAAGAAGTAGGCAGTGCTCTTTTCCTTTTTTGACTGAGGTCAGGTCGTCTTTGGCATGATATTGGTGATGTAACAGCACGTTGTGGGGGCAGGACCGGAAGATCTAGAGCCTTAAGAATCTAAATAACCAAACCTTTGCAGCTAGTGCTCTCTGCTGGTTTCTAAATCTTTTAATCATTCAGCCTCTGGAAAAGGAAGGAAATAAAACAAAACAGAAGGCCTCAACCAAGTCTAGACTGGTAAATAAATAATGTTGTTGTTGTTAAGTGCTTTTTAGACAAGTGTGACTCCTAGTGACCCTATGAGTGATAGATCTGAACTTTGTCCTACCCTGCACCGCCCTTAGCATCCTCAACACATTTGAGCCCATTGTCACAGACGCTGTATTGATGTATCTTACTGAGAGTCTTCCTTTCCTTTGCTGAAGTTGCCATGTCATTCCATATCATTGGGGGTCTCCCTCTTCTTTTCTGACCCTCTATCTTTCTAACTCTGGTTTCTCTTTGGAAGGAATAGCCTTTTCTTAAAACATGTACAGAGTGTGCAAGACAAAGTTTCACCATATTTGCCTCCAGAGAACATTCTGATACTTATTGATTGTTCCGTTCTCAGATGTATAACAAGTGACTGCGAAGACTATAGCTCGAATTAGTAGCACGTTAGTCTTTAAACAGACTTCATTACTTAAGACATTGGTGAAATCCCTGACAGCAGACTTTTGCAAACTCTTGACTGCTGATACAAAGTGGGTTGACTGTGGATTCAAGTAAGATGAATTTGTTTACAATTTCAATCATTGCTTCATCTGTCATAGTATTGTATATTGTCCGATGGTTAAGAATTTTTATTTCCTTGATATTGAAATGTGATCTATATTGAAGGCTGAAGTCCTTGATTTTCTGTAGCAAGCACTTCAGGCCATTCTTACTTTCAGTAAGCAAGGTTCTGACATCTGTATAACATAGGTTGTTGTTGAGCCTTCCTCCAATCTTGTTACCATGTTTTTTTCATATAGTATCTCGAATGAATTTGTTCATCATACACATAGAATAGGAAGGGAAAGAGGATACAACCCTGTCAAACACCTTCCTGATTTTGAACCATGCCATTTTCCCTTGCTCTGTTTAGTCAGCAGCTTCTTGGTCTAGGCATAGATTTCATATAAGAATAATTGTTTGTTGATGCTATTTTATGTGCCATCAAGTTGCTTGTGACCCCTAGAGACCCTATGTACACTATCTCTCTGAGTCAATTTCACCATTTCCGACACTCCTACCCTCTTTAACCCAGTTACTGTGTCAATCCACTACATGCAGGGTCTCTCTGTCCTGTGCTGTTCCTCCACTTTTCTTTTTTCTTTTTTTTTTTTGATTTAAAGCTTGGGTGTTTTGTTTTTTGTTTGTTTTTTTTTTTTTATTTAAAGCTTGGATTTTTTTTATTTTTTTTTATTTATTTAAAGCTTCCTCCACTTTTCTTGATGTCCTTCCTTAAGGACTTGCCCTTTCGATGGAGCTTCAAAATCCTTGCCTCCTAGAGGCAAGGTTTCATCCTCTGCAGGTTTCATCTTCTGCAGGACACATCTGATTGTTCTCTGGAGTATGTTCACTATTGTTCTCCAGCATCAAAACTGAAAAGGCATTGATACTTCTCCTGTCATCCTTGTTGTTATGTGCTATTTAGTTGCTTGTGACATATAGCAACCCAATGTACAAAAGCTCTTAACTCTATTCTATCTTGAGTCAATTCCATTGTCTCTGACTCATGTACCCCCATTATTCTAGTCACTGGATCAATTCATCTTATCCAGGCTCTTCTCTCTTGTGCTGTCCTCCCTTCACACTTTAAATAATGATGTCACTCTCCAAGGACTGGTCCTTCCTGGCAACATTCTTAAAGTATGTCAGATGGAGCTTCAAAATCTTTGCTTCCAAGGAGTAACCTGGTTTCATTCTCTCCTGAATAGATATGTTTGCTCTCTTAGCAGTCCATGGTATACTCAAGACTCTTCTCCAGAACACAACTCAAAGGCATTGATTCTTCTTCTACAATCCTTAGTCATTGTTCATCTCTCAGATGCATAACAAGATTGCAAAATCATGTCCTGTTCACCTTAGTCTCCAAACTGACATCATTTCTCTTCAGTACTGTGGAGCAGTCCCTGACAGAAGATCTTCCCATTGCAATTCGTCTTTTGATTTTTTTAACCCTTGTTACCAAGAGTATTAATTGTGAAGCCAAGCAAGCTGAAGCTGTTAACAATCTCAATCTCTTCTCCATCTATCATGATGCTGTCAATCAGCCCAGTGGCAAGAATCTTTGTGTTCTTAATGTTCAGTTTCTGTCCATACTGAAGGCTACAATCCTTGACCTCCTGTAGCAAATGCTTCAAGTTCTCCTCAGTTTCAGTAATCAAGGTTGTGTCATCTTCATAATGAAGGTTGTTGATGAGTTTTCTTCCAATCCAGATACCACATTCCTCTTCATAGAGCCCAGCCTTCTGGTTCATCTGTTCCATATACAGATTGAAATTGTATGAAGTTAAGATTCATCCCTGCCATAGACCTTTCCTAATTTTAAACCATGCAAAGTTTCCTTGCTCTGTTCTGATGAATTCCTCTTTGTCCAAGTATGTTATTATTGTTGTTGTTTTTGTTGTTATGTGTCATTAAGTCGCCTGCAACTCATAGTGACCCTATATACAACAGCTCTGAATTCTATTCTATTCTGAACCAACATTATCATCTCTGAGACACCCACTACCATTACCCTAGTCACTGAGTCAATCCATCTCATTTAGGGTCTTCCTCTCTTGCACTGTCCTTCTACCCTCCCAAGCATGATGTCCCTCTCTAAGAACTGGATCCTCCTTGAGACATGCCCAGAATACGTCAAATGAAGCTTCAGAATCCTTATATCCAAGGAGCAGCCTGATTTTACCCTTTTTAGAAAGAACCTGTTTGTTCTGCTAGTAGTCCATGGTATATTCTATAAATTTCATATAAGCACAATCAAGTGTTCTGGGATTCCCATTCTTCTCAAAGTTTGCCAGTTTGTTGTGATCCACACAGTCAAATGCTTTTGCATGGTCAATGAAATACAGATAGACATCCCTCTGGTACTATCTGCTTTTAGCTAAGATCCATCTAACAATGGCTATGATTATCCTAGTGTCACAGCATCTTCTAATCCCAATCTGCACATCTGGAAGTTCCCTGCTGTTCTCTTCTTGATGTAAAAAAACAAAAAAAAACCAAAACAAAACCAAGCCAAAACAAACACACAAACAAACAAAAACAACAAAACTGATTGACATAGAATAATTTAATGGCACAACATGCGATCAATACACAATAGTGAAGAAGCAGGAAGTTAAATGTGCTCTGAAGAAATTGGTAAAAACCAAGGCCTCATGAATTAATGGCACACCATTTGACATATTTCAAGACAGAGATGAAGCCCTGAACATACTCTCACCAGGTTGTACCAGGAAAACTGGAGAACAACTTCCTATCCAACTGATTGGAAGAGATCCATAATTATTCCCATTTAAAAAAAAAAAAAAGATCTGACAGAGTGTGGAAATTATTTAATCATATCATTAATTACATGCAGAAAGATCCTGGTAAATATTATAAAAAAAATAAGTCTATTAACAGAAAACTGCCAGATGTGTAAGTATGATTTAGAAAAAGCCATGGTACTAGAGGCATTAGAGTAAATGTTAGATGGATCTTAGCTGAAAGGAGAGCGTGCCAGAAGAACATCTATGCATGTTTCATTGACTGTGCAAAGGCAGTTGGCTGTATGGATCACAACAAATAAGGTTAACCTTCAGAAGAATGGGAATCCAAAACACTTGTCTGTGCTTTTGTGAAACTTTTACTTGAACCAGGAAGCAGTTGTCTGAACAGAACATGGGAATATTACACAGTTCAAAATCAGGAAAGATGTGTGTCAGGGATAAATCTCATCTCCATAATTTTTCAATCAATATGTGGAATAGATCATCTGAGAGACTGGATTTTATGAAGAGGATATGGTGTCAGGATTGGAGGAAGACTCATCAACAATCTACATTATGCAGATGATACAAGCTTGATTGCCAAAACTGAGGAGGACCTGAGGCATTTGCTGCAGAAGGTTAAGGACTACAGTCTTCAATTTGAATTGAGGCTCAACATTAAGGAAATAAAGATTCTTACCACTGGGCCAATTGGCAGCACCATGACAGATGGTGAAGAGATTGAGATTGTACACAGCTTTAGTTTGCTTGGCTCTTCTGTCAGCACCCTTGGCACCAGCAGTCAGGAAATCATAAGACGAATTGCATCAGGAAAATCTGCTGTAAACCTCTATAGTACTGAAGATCAATGATGTTAGTCTAGAAACTAAGGTGCACCTGATCCAGGCCATGATCGTCACAATTATATACTATGGATAAGCATAATTAGGTGTTCTGATATTCCCATTTTTTTTCTTTGTCAGACACAGTTTGTTATCATCCACCCAGTCAATTGTCTTTGCATAGTCAATAAATCATAAACAGCCATTCTTCTGGGTATTTCCTGTTTTCATCCAAGAACCATATGACATCAGCAGTAATAATCTGTTGCCACAGCCTTATTCCAACCCAATTTTGGGTTCTAGTAGATCTCTGTCAATGTTCTGTTATTTATTAATTAACCTTATGTCTTAATTATACATTACAGTGCCTAAGAATCAGATCTCTGTCACTTGATAATTCTTTTTTTAAATTTATTTTTATTTATTTTTTTACAGAGGTTTTGAATTTCCATTCATTCATTGCCACAATT
>NW_006399829.1:5212125-5226688 GCF_000299155.1 Elephantulus edwardii | reverse complement strand
GTGGCTTCCCTTTTTACCCTGTTGGAGAAGTTTTTGGATGTGCATAGGGATGTGATTCTTTTTTCTTTTTTTTTTGTTTTGTTTTGTTTTGGTTTGGTTTTTTTCGATTTGATTCTTAGAAGGTCCCATTCATTTATTTTATCTTCTCCCAGTTGTAGATTTTCCAGGACACTTGGAAAACTTTTTATGTTGTGGATTAGGACCACTAAAGTTTTTCCAAACTTTTCTTGGATGAAGTTTATAGTCCTTGGTTTTAGTCCTAAGTCCATGGTCCACCTTGAGTTGGTTTTTGTATATGGAGTGAGGCGTGGATCTTGTTTTAGTCTTCTGCATACAGCTTTCCAATTTTGCCAGCACCATTTGTTAAAAAGGCTGTCATTTCCTCACTTAACTGATTTCATCTCCTTGTCAAAAATCAGTTGACCATAGGTAGATGGGCTGATTTCTGGATTCTCAATTCTATTCCATTGATCTATGTGTCTGTCATTGTACCAGTACCATGCTGTCTTAATGACCACAGCAGTGTAGTAAGATTTGAAACACTTGATAAATCTTAATTCCATTTATCATACTATGTTGACAGACCACCAACTACTCATATGCAAGTTCAAGCTGAAGTTAAGGTTTTAACAAACATACAAAAACAATGGTATAGGATAATAAGCCAAAGCATGTTATATGAATATTAGTTTCCAAAACAAATACGATTTATTTGGGGAGGGAAACACTTTGCATTTGGACAACTAAATTTCAAAATTATGTTAACTTTATATTCTTTAGGAAAACTGTTGCAGTTCACATTGATCATACGCATATGTGTATATGGAAGCTAAAATATGAAATAGGAAAGATAAGTCACTCTTGGGTCTGCAAATGACAGACCTTATTGAATGCTATCAAGTGTTTCCAGTGCACATATATAAATGGTAGTTCAAATCTTAAAAAGAATTTCAGTCACATACTGGGGAAGAACAAAGCCAGAGTAAAGTTGAGAAGAACAATTAGAGGAAAACAGTACACTAGGCTCCATCTGACCACAAGTCCCTGGATATGGCTGCCAGTGACGTGAGTGAATGAGATCAATGCCAGCAGAAACAAGAGCAGGGTGAGTAGATACTTTGACACTCACTTAAGGGACTTGTGGTAGGAGGATTTAGTCAATAGCCATCTTGTCCTTAGTACAAAAACAAAATCCAATTATTCGGGTCATTTTGAAAAGGAAGAATTGAAAAAAAAGAGCAACTGTAAATTTTATCCTTCTAACAGGAGTGCCATCCAATTCTCAAATAACTTGTCTCTGGAAACTATTAATTTAGAGAGATGATGATAGTTATACAAGTGTTCAGGTCTTTCAGTCATAGGCTCACTATGAGTTGTCTACAACTTGATGACAACAACAATAATATGTAAAGTGGTTGTTGTTACATGCTGTCAAGTTGATTACAACACACAGAGATCTTATAAACTATAGATCTGACTCCTGCCCTGTCCTGTACCAACTTTACCATCTCTGATACTTGAACCCATTGTTACTTTCACTGTATCAATGAATACAGTTGAGGGTCTTTCATATTTTGCCCTGACCTTCCCTCTTTCCCACCATAATGTCTTTTTCCAAGGACTTTCTTGGTCTAACAACATTCCTATACTATATGAGACAAACCTTTACCATCTTTGCCCTCCAAGTAGTACTCTGATTGCATTTTGTTTAAGCCATTACTTGTTTGTCATTTTGGAAATCCAGAGAATATTCGGTGCTCTTTTCTAACACCACAACTCAAAAACATTGGTTCATCTTCTGTCATGTTTATTCATCTTACAACTTTTAGATACATAACAAACAATTGAAAATATCATAGCTCAAGTCAGGTGCATCTGAGTCTTTTTACTGACATCGTTTCTCTTTTGAATTGTGCATAGGTAATTGACAGAAGATATTTCCAGTAAAACATGTCTTTTGAGTTCTTGACTTTTGGCACCATGGATGCTGGCTATGTAGCCAAGTAACATAAAATAGCTGACAATGTCAAAGATATATCAACAACCTGTGTTATACAGATGACACAATCTTGCCTGCTGAAAACTTAGAGAACTTGAGGTCCTTGCTGCATAAAATCAAGAACTACAGCCTTCTCTATGGATTTCATCTCTATGTCAAAACCAAAATTCTCACCAGTTGGCTAATAGACAACATCATGAGAGATGGAGAGGAGGCTGAAGTGGTAAATTATTTAATCTTACTTGGATTCATCACCAACACCATTGGCACCTTGGAATCAGAAGATCAAGAGACATACAGCATTAAGAAAGACAATTGCTAGGGAAATATCCAAAGTCCTGAAGAGAAATGTCGTTTTGAAGGCTGCCTGTCATTTCAAAGGTGCACCTGACCCAAGCCAAAGTCTTTACAGTCACCTACCATGTATTTTCAAACTAGAGGATGAATAAAGATGACAGAAGAATTGATGCCTTTGAGTTGTCATGTTGGAGAAGGAGAATGAATATTCAACGGACTTCCAAAAGAATAAGCATATGTCTTGGAGAAAGCGCAACCAAAGTGCTCCTTAGAATAAAAGGTAGTAAAACTTCACCTCATATACTTTGGACATGTTGATAGGAGGGGCTATTCTTTGGAAAAGAACATTATGATTAGAAAGGTGGATGGTAAGGGAAGGGTAGGAATGTCCTCAACAAGTCAGAATAATAATGCAGTAATGGGGTCAAGTGTGTTGGAGATGATGAGTATGACACAAGACATGACAGTTCTTCATGGGACCTCTAAAAGTCATATTTTACCATACATAACAACAGTCATAGCCCACTGTTGAGGATTTTGTTTTCTTGAAATTGAGACATAATTAATATTGAAGGCTATTGATAAGTCTTCCTTTTCCTGACCTTGATGCCACATTCTTCTTCAGAGAGTCCAGGGTTTTTTTTTTTAATTATTTGCTCCATATACAGAGATGATGTAGGCTTGTGGTTGTTGTTATGTACCATCGAGTTGCCTGCAACTCATTGTAACCCTATTACAATAGTGCTGAACCTTGCCATATCCTGAGGCATTCTCTCTGACTCTGACACATCTACCTCTATTACCCGAGTTACTGTTTCAATCCATCTTACTCAGTGGCTTCCTTTCCTAAGTTGTCCCTTCCAAGCATGATATCCTTCTACAAAGACTGTTCCCTCCTGCCCATGTGCCCAAAGTATGTAAGATGGAACTTCAAAAATCCTTGCCTTCAAGGAGGGACTTGGTTTTACTCTCTCCAAAACAGACTTGTTTATTCTCTTGGCAGTCCGTGATATGGTCAGTATACTTCTCCAGCACCACAACTCTAAGGAATCTATCATTCTTCTAGCATCCTTAATTATTATCCAGTTCTCTTGCACATAGCAAGTAATTGCAAAGTCCATGGCCAGTATCAGGCATACCTCAGTCTCTAGACTGACATCGTTGCTTTTTAGCACTTTGGAGAGGTCTCTGACAACAGACTTCTGCAATGCAATTTTTCTTTTGATTTTCTGATTGTTCATGCTGAGAGTGTTGATTGTGGACCAAGAAAGTTTAAATTGGTAACAACCTCAACAACTTCTCCATCTTCACCCATCTGCCAGTTCACCCAGTTGTGAGAATTTTTGTGGCCTTGATGTTTAGCTTCAATCCATATTGAAGACTTTAGTCCTTGACCTTCTGCAGCAAATGCTTCAAGTCCTCCTCTATTCCATTAAGCAAACATGTGTTATCTGCATAATACAGTTTGTTAATAAGTCTTCCTCCAATACTGATGCCACAAATTCTCCTCATAAAGTCCAGCCTCTCAAATGATTGGTTCTGCATACAGATTGAAAAGATGTGGAGACAGGATGCATCCCTGACATGCTCTTTTCCTGAGTTTGAAACATACAGTGTTTCTTTGTTATATTCTGAGAACTGCTTCCTGGTCCAACGACAGGTTTTGCATGAGCATAATTAGATGTGTTGGGATTCCCATTCTCCTCAAGGTTAGCTACAGTTTGCTGTGATCCACACAGCGAAATACTTTTGCATAGTCAATGAAACAGATAGACATTCCTCTGGTACTCTCTGCTTTCAGCCAAGATCCAGATGACATTTGCTATCCTTTGTGCTATGACTTATTCTAAATCTGGCTTATATTTTTGCTAGTTCTCTTTCAGAGTATTTTCCCAATCACATTTGGATGATTTTCCATTTATATATGGTTTCAGTACCGAAAACCAAATCACAAAGGAAAGGGGAATTGCTGTTGTATCTGTTATCGAGGCATAATTCCTGAGATAAGAAGCAAGTGTTATTGGGAAAATGTGCAAAACTGTCATGTTCTTGATTTTTAATTTTTTTGATTGAAAATAAATGCCTACGTTAACTTGTAGCCGAGTTATATTGGCATTTTAGAGCACCTGAACCACAGCATGCAAGGTACATTTGGAGACAGCAGGATTAAAAAGAGTTTTTCTAATAGTTACACAGTTCCCTGTGACCTAAGTAGAGAGGGAAAGGGGAAGCCTTTTAGAAAGTCAAAGCAGACCAATTGTTAAATTTTTTTATTTTGGAAGGTATTGAAGAACTCTACATTTTTAGTGTAATATCAATTAATAGAGCTCAGGAAGATGGAAAACAGGACATGTTTTTGTTTTTTAATATCATTGAGTAGAGTGCAGAGAATAACAGATCTGAACCCTGTCCTAGTCTGTGCCATCCTCACACTTTAAGACACAATAGAGACCCTTATGGTAATCACTGTGTCACACTACCTAGTTGAAGGTTTTCCTCTCCTTTATTTACTCTCCACATTCTCAATCATGTCCCTTTCTAAGGAATTCTTTTTTGTTGTTATGTGCTATCAAGTCGCCAATAGAGATCCTATATACAATACCTCGAAAACTTGTCTTACTGTCTGTGACATACTTATCCAAAGTTACTGTGTCAATCCATCTCATCCGGGGTCTTCCTTTCTTGCGTTGTCTCTCCACTTTTCTAAGAATGATGTTCTTCTCAAAGGAATATGTCTCTTGGCAAAATGCCCAAAGTATGTGAGGCCTTAAACGTAAAAGATTATAATGTTCAAAATTATTTGTTACATATTTGCTTAAATTTTTTTCCTCTTTTAACAACTGGGATCTAGAGGGAAGAGAAAAGACCAGAGAATGGCCAAAATTATTGGGGCAGCTATTTCTGCCAGTTTAGGGCCCGTGTCAGGAAAAGGAAGTCTTACTCATAAACAGTGCCACCCAAAGGTAATAAAAGAGGTCAGAATTACTTCCACTGTGGAAAGCTGGGCCACTTCAGGAGACAGTGTCAGAGATGAGAGCCACAGATAGGCAAGAGAGTAGAGAGGAAGCTCCCACTCACTTGCTTTAAGTATGGATCTGAAGGACACTTGGCCAAGGGTGGCCCACATCAGGCCCTCGTGGCTGATAGGACAGACAGGGCCCAGCTACCAGCTGGAAACAAAGGAGGACGCTTCAATGATTTAGATCCTCCCAAAAGAGCTGTGGGTGTGCATTAACATTACTGGTAAGTATATTCATTTCTCCTGGACACAAGAGCCTACTATTTGGTCCTAAAAGCCTTCTGAGGTCCCAACTCTTCTCACTATTTCTTAGTTGTTGGAATTTATGGAAAACCTCATAAGCAGTTCCTTACTTCACCTCTGCCTTGCATGCGGACTTCCAAGTGGTAAAACAAGCCAGTGGTAGACATAATTTGCTCCAGAACTTAAGAACAATAAATTACATAGTTGAGCCTCTACATCTTGTGGTGCCTAACCTTTATACTATAATAGACAAAGTGCTAGTCAATAGGCCTTTTATTTTAAGAACTACCTTCACTCTGTAACTTGATTTGTGCCACCATTAGAACCTTTACTCAGAATATTAGTGCTTTTTAATTTTTGACTCATCTACTTTTAACTTGTTAGTTAAATTTGTGTCTTCTAGGCTGCAACAGTTCCATGATACATCTTCAAGGATATGAACATGTACGGCTAAGCACAATTGATAATAGTGCATCTAAATTCCAAAATCAATCTCCACAGTAGTCTACATGTTTCTTATTTCCAAAGGGGCCTTTTAGAATAGTGAGAGAAGATCTTCACCCTGAAACCTACAGTGTCCCTTTTCAGCAGGAAGTAGCTAAGAGAATACGCTGATCCCTTTTCCTTATGAATTGGGGTGAAGTCTTTCTCAGGGAGGAGTGATAGGGAATGGCAAAGGACACACTGACAAAGGAGATTAATTAGAACTGGCTTTGACAAGTACTGTGGCAATTGGACAATTAAAACAGACTTTCAAGGGGGGAAAAAGAGGAACAAACTGGGGAGGAGGGTAGAGAAAATAGTGCAACAATGAATGAATGGAAACCTACAATCTCTGTAAATGTTCGTTTAAATTAATAAAAATTAATTAAAAAAAATAAAATCCTTGCCTCCAAGGAACAGATAGGTTCAACCCTCTTCAGGAAAAACTTGTTCATTCTCTAGGAAGTTCAATATTCTTCTCTAGCACCACAATCCAAAGGCTTTCATTCTTTTTTGATCATCCAAAGTCACTGTCCAGCTCTATGATGCATAGCAGGAAATTATGAAGATCATGGCCTGGATCAGGCATACCATAGTCTTTAGACTGCCATTGCTGTTCTTCAGCACTGTGTAAAGGTCTCTGTCAGCAGATTTTCCCCAATGCAATTAATCTTTTTATTTCATGGCTGCTGGTGCCATGGGTGCTTACTGGAAGCAAGCAAGCTGATATTATTGATAATGTCAATCTTCATCTTTCATGATGCTGCCTATTAGCCTAGTGGGGCGAATCTTTGTTTTTTGATGTTGAATTTCAATCCATATTGAAGACTTGAGTCCTTGACTTTTTGCAGCAAATGCTTCAGGTCTTCCTCAGTGTCAACAAGCAAGGTTATGTAATCTTCGTAATGTAAGTTGTTTATGAGTCTTATTCCAATTTCAATGCCACATTTTTTCTCATAATGTCCAGCTTCCCAATGAGTTGTTCCACATATAGATTGAAAAAGTGTGGAGTTAGGATGCTCCCTGATATAAACTTTTTCTGATTTTGAACCATGTAATGTTTCTTTGCTCTGTTCTGACAACAACCTCCTGGTCCAAGTATAGAATTCTCATGAGCACGATTGTGTTCTGAGTTCCCCATCTGAGAGGTAGACACAAATGTTTTTGTGATCTACACAATCAAATGCCTTTGCATAGTCAATGACATTCCTCTGGTACTCTCTGCTTTCAGCTAGGATCCATCTAACATAGTTATAATGTCCCTAATGCCTTTTTTAAAACCAGCCTGCACATCTAGCAGTTCTCTGTTGATAGACAGTTCCAACTGTTTTCAGATAATCTTCAGCAGGATCTTGCCTGAGTGTGATATTGGTGATACTGTTCAATAATTTCCTCTCTCTGTTCAATCACTTTTTTTTTTAATGCAAGTTATATGAATTTCTTTCAGTCAGTCAGCCAGGTAGTTATCGTTCAGGTTTCTTGGCACAATCTAGCGAGTACTTCCAGGGCTGCATTTGTTTGATAAAATATGTCACTTGGTACGCAATCAATTTCTGGGGCCTTGTCTTTGTGCCAATTCCTTCAGAGTAGCTTGAATTTCCTCCTTCATGACCATTATCAAGATTATATGTTGTTTCATGAAATACTTGTGTGTCAGCCAATTCCCTTTGATACAGTGACTCTGTGTACTCTTTCTTTTTTTTGACGCTTCTTGTGTTGTTCAACATTTAGCCCATCATTTTTCCTTTTTCCTCTTATCCTCCTTTTGTCTCTTTCTCTCTCCTTTTGCTTTCTTCATGGATGATATCCTTGAGATCATCCCAAAACAACTCCATTGGCGTTCAATGTTTCAAATCTATTCTTAAGATGATTTTGAAATTCAGATGGAATAAATTCAAGATCATATTTTGGTTTTTATATACTTGTTTTAATTGTTTTTGGCCTCAATTTGAACTTGCCTATGTGTAATTGATTGTCTGATCCACAGTCTACCTCTGACCTACTTTAGACTACAAGTATTGAGCTTCTCCAAAGGTTGCTTCCATAGATTTATTCAATGTTATTCCTATGCAGCCCATCAGGTAAGGTCCATGTGTAAAATCTCAGACTATGGTGTTGTTGGTTTTTTTAACTGTATTTGCAATGGATAAATAAATTGAAAGTACAAAATTCTATCATTCTGTTTCCAGCCTCATTTCTGTCAATTCCATCCTTTCTGACTACTATTCCTGCTTCATTGTTTCCAATTTTGTATTCCAGTCACTGTTATCATTATCCATCTTAACTGTATTCTTTGTTAACTTCGTACTGCATGATTGGTTAAAAAATGATGAATTTATTCCTCTTTGGCTGTAGATGTAGGAGCATATATTTAAAAAAATAGTCACATTAATAAGTCTTTTATATGTATGCATAATATCCTATCACTCACAGTATTATATTTCAAGAGAGAATTCGACATTTATTATTTTATTATAAATTCAACAACATTCTTCTTTTATTTTTATTCCCAGTATAGTCTAGCAGGTTTTGTTGTTGTTGTTGTTAGGTGCCATAGAGTCACGCACATCTTATAGTGACACTATGAACAAAACTTCTGAACCCTATTCTATCCTGCTCCATTCTCACACTTCCTGATATACAAGAGCCATTTCAGCAGTCACTGTATCAATCCACCTGGATGAAGGTCTTCCTCTCCTTCACAGACCCTCCACCCTCCCAGCATCATATCCTTCTCCAAGGAGTAGCACGTTCTAAAAACATCTTCAAAGTATGTGAGGCAAATATCTGATTCAAAGTGGCCAAGGCTAGTCCATCTCCTCTCACTAATGACTACAATATTGATGTTCATGTCTCTCATTTCATTTTTTTCCCAAAATTCAAGCTACACACATTCCCTGTGCCAATTATTAAATCATGTCAGGATTGTTTTTCCTCATTTTGATTGACTTCCAATCTGGGCTCTGTCACTAGTATTATAACTCTCTGTGTTCTTCCACCATTCATAGGGTTGTCAGAGACCTGTCATTTAAGAAACAGATGGCTAATTCTCATTCTTTCTCTGGCTTTATCTGGGAGTGCTACTAAAATCTGTCCACCGTAGGTAACCCTTGTGCTATTAGACACACTGATGGCATAACTTTCCGTATTATAGCAACCCACACATTATTTCAGGGACAGCAACCTGACAGACAAGTGCTATACCAATTAGAACAATGTTCCCTAGAATACAATAAACTGGTAATCACCTCAAGTGTATGTGGTTTTTTATCTGATTAACAGTCAGTTATGGGCAGTGAGCCTCTTGTTTAAACCAAATAAGGCCCCTTGGATCAACAATAGTCATGCTAAAGAGTCTTCTTTGTATGTGTATGGATATTGTCCTATCACTCAGAACATTGTATTTAAGGCTAGAACTTGAAATTCACTTTTTTATTACAAATGCAACTCCCTTCTTCCTCACATTTTTCATTCCTTGCATAGTATACCATATGGTTATCTGATTCAGAGTGGCCAAAGCTGGCCCATTGCATCTCACTAGTATGTCGATATTCATGTGTTCCATTTAGTTTTTAACAATTTCCAGTTTCCAACATTCAAGCTACATACATTCCATGAGGCAGTTTATTGCACAGGAGGAGGCTTGCCCTTCTTACTCTCGTCGAGCATCTGGTGGATTTGAATTGTGTCTCTTGGATTGATAGGACAACTCTTTACCACTAAGCTACCAAAGCTTCCCTTTTGTATGAAGTATATTCATGATATTCACTTTTACTTTTTGTATTTCGCATGACATGGTAACCTAGTGCTATCAGACTGTTCTAAACTCTGGTATTTGATCAAATATTTAAGCCTAAATCTTAATGGAGCAGATTACTTCACCTTTATTTCCTGAGTATGAGCAATAAACTTATTATTAGAAGCCCAGCACACAATTCACTATGCACAAGTGCTCCTAACATTATAACTCAAAACGTGCAATTGTTCTCATTGTTGTTCACATAGAATGTTAAGCCTGGACTAAATATTATCTTTCTCAGCATTGACTTGTCTACGTTGTCTCTTTTTTGTTTGTTTAAATTTGCTAGTAAAATGAGGCTTCTCCATACAATAATGAAATGCAAGTATTGGAAGAAATAGGCTTCGTATTGTTGTTTGAGTAGACTACAACTCATAACAACCCTATAAACAGTACAGCAGAATCTTACAACACCCATATTATCTCTGCCTTGTTCAAGTTCACTGATTCCAGCACTATGTCAATCTATCATGTGGAAAGTCCTTCTCTTTTTCATTAACCTTCTACCTTTCCCATCACGATGTGTTTGGGTTTTTTTCAGCAAGTGGTCACCCTTGACAACCTGCCCAAAGTCTGTGTAATGAATTTTCATCTTCCTTGTCTCTTAGACGTAACTCTGTTCACACTACATCCAAGGCAAATTTATTTGTTTTCCTGGCAGCACGTGGTATATTCAATGTTGATCAGAATTCAAAGGCATCATTTATCCTTCTACTTTTGTTCACTTTCCAATTTTCAAATGTATTTGAAATACTGATATTTCATTTGAAAAGACAAAACAATTGAAAAGACTGAGGTCTAAAAAATTCAAAAGGAATTGCTACAGAGAATTGAGCATGTTTGTCCCTGGGTGGTTGTCCCATTCCTTTTGGTTAAACAAATCATAGTTCTTATATGAATGACTCATAAGCCATGTTACATTGATTATATAAAATCAATGCCAATTTTACACTCTCACTTCATCATATCAAGCATGTATTTTAGCAATAATATATAAACTATTTCTATAGAATAATTCTCTTGATTAATACTGGAAATCCAAAGAATTATATTTGCAAAATGCAGAAAATAAGTATAAAATTTCAAGGCTTGTTGTTGTTTCATGCCATTGAGTTGCCTGTGACCCATAGTGATGTACAGCAACTCTGAACCCTGCCCTGTCCTGAGCCTGTCTCACTAATTCTGTCCAACACGTCAACTCCCATTATCCCAGTTACTGCATCAATCCATCTCATCCTGGATCTCCCTCTCCTTACTGTCCGTCCACCCTTCCAAGCCTGATGTCCTTCTCCAAAGTCTGATCTCTACTGGTCATGTGCCCAAAGTAAATGAGATGAGTTTCAAAATCCTAACCTCCTAGGAGAGATTTAGTTTCACCCTCACCAGACAGTCTTATTTGTTTTCTTTGCAGTCCATGGTATGGTCAAGATTCTTTTCCATCATGATGATTCGAAGGCATCAATTCTTCTTCTGTCATCCTTAGTCATTGTGCAGCTCTCTGATGCATAGCAAGTAATTGTGAAGACCATGGCCTGGATAAGGTACACTTTAGTCTCTAGACTGGCATCATGGCTTTTCAACACTCTGGAGAGGTCTCTGATAGCAGATTTCCCAACTTAATTCATCTTTTGATTTCCTGACTGCTGAGTGTTGATTATGGAGCTGAGCAAGGGGTAATTGTTAACAACCTCAATATCTTCTTCATCTATCATGGAGCTAAGCTTCCAACTAGCCCAGTGGTGAGAATCAAGTATATGATACGAGTAAAAGTTCTTTCAAACATATTATGTTTGATCTATATTCATAGTTAAGTACAATGGACATAGACATAGTTAAATTCCATTTTAAAAACTTACTTTGCTTGGAAACTAAACATAAGCTCTTTATTAAATAGAACATGATAAGTTTTCATTGTCTAATATCTTATTCAATTCTTAAGCAAGCATAAAGTATTTACTAAGTATTATTTGGCATACAAACATTAAATAATTGAGTAATTCCAGGAAACTAGCTGGATATTAAGGTTTTCAGTTTTCTATTGATTTCCTTTTATGCAAATATTGAATGATTCTTGGAAGTTCACATGCATTTTCTCTTGTACATACATGGGTAACAATTTAGTGTTACATTATTATTTTTCCACTCTGAATGAAGACAACAGATATATTATGCCCAATATTTTATTTTCTGTATTAAAAACTTTAATAAGACCTACAACCAGGAGAAGATAAAGTAGATGAATGGGATCTTCTAAGAATCAAATCCCTATGCGCATCCAAAAACTTCTCCAACAGTGTAAAAAGGGAAGCCACCAACTGGGAAAGAGTATCTGGTAATAACATATCAGTAAGGGACTTATATCCAGAATTTATAAAATACTTGAGCACCACAACAAGATAAAGGTAAATAATTCAATAGAAAAATGGGCACAGGATATAAACAGGCACTTCACCAAAGACGAAATTCAGATGGCTAACAAGCACATGAAGAAATGTTCAAAATCCCTAGGTCTAAGTGAGATGTAAATCAAAACAACTATGAGGTATCATCTCACCCCAGTCAAAATAGGAAAATTTAACAGAACAGCAAATAATAAATGCTGGCTAGATTGTTGAGAAATTGGAACCCTTATTCACTGTTGGTGGGAATTTAAAATGGTGCAACCACTGTGGAAGGCGGTATGGCACTTTCTCAAAAAGTTGTAAATAGAGATACCATTTGACCCAGCAATTCCACTAGTGGGAATATACCCCAAAGACACCATAACTGACATCAAAGCAGATATATGCACACTCATGTTTATTGCAGCTTTGTTCACAATAGCAGGGAGTTGGAAACAACCTAAGTGCCCATCAACAAATGAATGGATAGAGAAGCTGTGGTATATTCACACAATGGAATACTATGATGCATTGAAAAACAAGGAACTCATGCAATATTATTCAAAATGGTTGACTCTGGAGAACATTATGCTGAGTGAAGTATCCCAGTCACAAAAGGACAAATATTGCATGGTGCCACTGTTGTAAAACAGGACTGACCTTGGGGTTGGGGAGAGACTGAGAAAGATGGGTTCAATAATGTATACTGCACTGAAACAAATGAGGGAGAAAACTGTTTAAAAGGGATATGTGATTATGTATTTTTGTCATGACAGGAGTTTAGAGCGACAGCTACGTGGTGGAGTGGACCTGTGGGAAGGTTTGTAAAACAATGAAAGCATTTCTCTTTTACTTTTCCAAGAGGGTTGGGAGGGAAGAAAATTTCAACAATGAATGAATGGAAATCCAAAATCTCTGTAAATGTTCATTAAAATTATTAAAATTTTATTAAAAAAAAACTTCAATAAGATACTTACATATTCAGTGTTAAAGAGGGAAGTTTATTAAACCAAGGAAATATTCATATAACTTTCATTTGTTTTCTTTATAGTAAGTCTTCGCTTCTTATTCAGATCTTCGAAAAAAAATTTCTTCTTTACATCTAGTGAAATTCCATATAATCACTTTAATGTGACAGCAAACAAATAGAATATAATTTTACAAATAATTTTCTTCTCCTTTTCCTTTGGTACCTGGGCCTTTCAGTTTGTTTAATTCACTTTTCAAAAGTTCTTTTTTGTTTGGATGAAAAACAATGTCTTCATATTTCTGATAATATACTTTCTCACACTATATGATTGAATTTGGACATTTATTCTATCTTATTACCTAAATATACATTATTAGTTTTCAACTTTTATTTGATTTTGAAAATTCATCTAGTTCTTCAAATTTTTCTTCCCTTTTTAATTGCTTTAGAATGTGTATACCCTTGATATTCCTCAGATTTATAGTAAAACGATTAGAAAGAGATTCAACTTATTTATTCAGTTTAAGATTTATTGTGAGTTAAAAATATGAAGATTCATTTCTTGCACTGATTCTAACCTCCTCTTAATCGTCATTTTTTAAATATTATCCTTTAATAGTCTGTTTAATGTCTCTTCCCTAGAACTCCAATTATAGATTTATTATCTACTCTCTTACATATTATTTCATTCTATGCCTTTTTAAAAATTTTCTATAACATATCATGGGCAATTTTTCTTTAATTTACTATTTTAACTTTTATTCTTTCTTTAGTTAGGATTTTGACTAAGATACTTATGGAATGCTGTAAGCATCAACCAGTCCTTGGAAGAGGACATCATGCTAGGAAAGATCAGAGAAAGGCAAGAATATTCCCAAGCAGATGGATTGACTCAGTGAATGTAACAATGAATTGGAACATATCAGAGATTGTGAAGACAGTGCAAGATGAGGCGGGGTGAAAATCTGATGTTTATTGGGTCACTCTGAGTAGTAGACATCTCAACAGCTCCCAAAAACAACTATTAATAGTTGTGCTCTATCTTCCATTTAAATCTTCTAAAAAATTTCCAATTATAGTCACTATGTTATATGTTGTTGATGTTGTTATGTGTCATCGAGTTGCCTGAAACTCATAGAGACACTATGTACAACAGCCCCTACATAACCTCTCCTGAGCCAGTCTCACTGACTCTGACACACTTAATCCCATTGACCTAATTACTGTGTCAATCCATCTTATTCAAGGTCATTCTTTTCTATGCTGTCCTTTCACATTTCCAACAGGATGATTTTGGTTCTCTCCAAAGCGCTTAAGAGAAATTATATCATTCTAGAGACCAAGATGTGCCTGCTACAGTCCATGGTCTTCC
>NW_006399829.1:5139951-5206391 GCF_000299155.1 Elephantulus edwardii | reverse complement strand
TGTTTCTAGAAGGGGCTATTCCTTAGAGAAGGACATGATTCTGGGAAGGGTCGAGGGTCAGCAAAAGAGAGGAAGACTCTCAACTAGGTGGATTGATATGGTGACTGCTACAATGGATTCTTGTGTGTCAGGAAGTGTGAAGATGGTGCAGGATAGAACAGAGTTCAGATCTTCTGTTCATAGCATCACTATGAGTGTACTAGACTCATTGACACCTAAAAACAACATCAATAAAGTGCATCCCTTTTGCTGAAGAATCTTCTGTTCAACTTGGAAATTTATACTATAATTTTGTTGTTATTGTTAAGAGATACTGAATTGACAGTAAATATATGTAAAAGAGAAGGAAATACTGACTTTTCTTAAATACTGATTACTCAAAAATACTGCCCTATTTTAACAATGTCAGCTATGAATAAGCTATGATGAGTTGTTGCAGTCACTATGTCAATCCATCTCAATGAGAGTTATCTTCTATTTTTCTGGTTTGCTAATATCCAAATTTCTCCAGCATGCTGTCTTTTCCTAAGGTCTAGCCCTTCCTAAAAATATACCCCAAGTATGTGAGAAAAACTTTCACAGATCTTGCCTTTAATCAATACCTAAGATACACTTCCTCTAAGATATATTTATTTGTTCTTTTGACAGTCCATGATGTATTTAGTACTCCAGAGTACTGAAGAATAATGATGTCAGTCTGGAGACTAAGGTTCACCTGATACAGGCCATGGTCTTTGCAAACACTTGCTATGCATCAGAGAGCTGGACAATGACTAGGGATGATAGAAGGAGAATTGATGTCTTAACTGTGGTGTCGGAGATGAATATTAAGTATACTATGAACTGCTAAAAGAATGAACTTAGTCCTGGAGAGGGTTAAACCAGGCTGCTCCTTGGAGGCAAAGATTCTGAAGCTTCATATGACCTACTTAGGACATGTTGCAAGGAGGGACCAGTCCTTGGAGAGGGATATCATGCTTGGGAGGGTTGAAGGACAGTGCAGGAGAGAAGATCCTTGATGAACTGGATTAATACAATGACTGTAGTAATGGGAGAAGGTATGTTAGAGACAATAAGATTGGCACAGAATAGAGCAGGATTTAGGGCTATTGTACATAGGGTCGCTATTTGTAGCAGGTGACTCGACAATGCATAATAACAACCACCACCACCACAGTTCAAGGCATCTATGTTTTTTTATTTTGTCTTCCTTATTCATTGTTCAACTTTCACATGCATCTGAAGCCGTAGAAAATACACGTTGGCTTGAGACAAAAGAAAATTAAATACTTGTTTTTAGCACTTTAAATATTTTAAGAGCTGATTGTCCAATGAAATATTTCATTTAATTTCTCAATTGCTTATTCCATAAATATTGACAGTAGATTCAAATAAAATGAAATCCTAATAAACCTACATCTTTTCTCCACTTATTGCTTTTTACTCTAAATTTTTTTATTATTTTTACATGTACCGTCAAATCAGATCCAACTGGTACAGTCCACTTATTGCTTTTTGTCCCATTTTTAAGGATTTTGGTTGAGATATATAGTCCATATTGAAGCTATATTGTCTTTTTTATTATAATACTAGTTTATTTACAAAATTCAAATACATTGTTTTCCAGAACAGATTATTCCAATTTCCCCTCACCCTCCACCCATTAAATCGTACAACTCAATGGTAAATCCCCTTTCCACCTGGATATCCTCGTCGCTCTGCTTCCACCCCCCACCTTGGATCCTTATACTCATGCTACAATAATGGTTTTATGCAATATTTAACTAAGTTAGTTCAGTCAGTGTAATTGTTGCTAGTACCTCTAAAGTTAGGTAATAATTTATAAAATCATTGATCCATTGTGTGAATGTACCATAATTTCTCAATCCATTAATTTGTGGTTGGACATGTTGACTGTTTCCATGTTCTTTTGATGGTGAATAATGCTGTTCTAAACATTTGTGTACAAGTCTCTGTGTCTCAGTGCTCATTTTCTCAGGGTATATATTCCAAGCAGTGGAATAGCTGGGTCATATGGAATTTCTATGTTCAGCATTTTGAGGAAGTGCCAAACTGCCTTCATATTGTCTTAAGGCTTCACTAGTAAGTGCTTCAAGTCATCTGCATTTTTTTGAAAGTAACATTTTATCATCTGCATGCTGTTGTTGTTGTTACATGCTATTGAGTCACTTGCGACTCACAGTGACCCTATGTACAACAGCTCTAAACCCTGCTCTATCCTGTGCCAATCACACTGCCTCTGACACACCCACCCTGATTACCCCAGTCACTGAATCAATCCACCTCATAAAGTGTCTTCTCTCTCCGGCACCGACCCTCCACCATCCCAAGCATTATGTCCCACTTCAAGGACCTGTCCGCTCTTTTCAACATTTACAAAGTATGTCAGACGAAGCCCAGAATTCTTGCCTCCAAGGAGCAGCGTGGTTTAACCCTCTCCAGGATGAATCTGTTATCTTAGCAGTCCATGGTATATTCAATACTCTTCTCCAGCACCACAGCCTGCATATAGTAGGTTTCAATGAATCTTTTCCAATCCTGATGCTGGATTTCTTCTTTCAGAGTCCAACTTTTCAAGTTGTTTACTCATTATAAAGATTGAATAAGTATGGTACAAGAATTCAACCCTGACACATACTTTTCCTAATTTTAAACCATGCATGTTACTTTGTACAGGTTGCAAATAAGCATCATTTAAAATAAATGAACAAACAAAACTACATTTTTGTTGCATCATCCAAAGCTCCTCTCCATTAAAGTTTCCAAGACTGTAAATAGAAACTGAAGGAGACTTCCCACTGTTCTCCCTTAGAATTACTGGGAGATTCTTATAGCTTGCAATGTACAGCATTTGAGTTAACAGTACCGTTAACTATAGACTATACCAACAGAGCTCCCTGGGCACAATTTAGTGTTCTAGACTTTCCATTATTTGCAAGATTATTTATAATTTGTTAAATCCACACAGTCAAATACCTTCGCTTAGCCAATAAAACACAGATAAACATCTTTCTGATATTCTCTGCTTTCAGCCACAATCTATCTGACATTAACAAATGATATCCCTCTTGTCATGGTCTCTTCTAAATCTGGCTTGAATTTCTGGCAGTTCCTTGTTAAAGTCCTGCCCCAGCCATTTTTCAACTGTCTTCAGCTAGATAATATTTTCATGTTATATTAATGACATTTTGAAATTTCCACATTATTTTACATAACCTTTTATTTAAATGGGCAAAATACAGAACTTTTCATGTAGCTATCTTTTACTTTTCTAGGTTAGACATCAGCTGCAAACTTAGGAGTTCTCACTTCTCCTTGTATTCCAGACCTGTTGGTCTCCTCACTCAGCTCTACTTAAGGCCAAGACAACAAGCCAGAGATCCTCAAGAGTCCCTTCTCCTAATCCAACCACCCTTCTTCCCTGCTTATCCACGAATCTGTGCCTGCTAGGTGGGCAGTGCTGATGGAACACATGCAAACTCAGCCTTGAGTCAGCATTGTATTGAACAAATCTTCTATATCATTTTCTCAATAGCATGTTCTAAGTCCATGTCTCATTTTGATAATTCTCACACTATTTCAAACTTTATCCTAATAACACTTAGTAGACTACAGTACATTGTAAGCATATTTTTATGCTTTGTTTAACCGAAAATATTTAATGACTCTTTATTATGATACTAATGAGGATTTAATGTCCTTTATTTATTTGGTTGGTTTTATTTTCAGTGTACCTGTATTATCTCTGAGGCTTCCCTGTGACATTCTAAGCTTTGAGACAAGGGCTATCTGGCCTGTTACACTTGAGGTTTTCCAATCTCCTGAGATCTCTTGAATGTTCTGGACTTCCAATGCACAGTAATCAACGTTTACAAGTAAAATCCCACAATTCCTGTTTGAACTCACCATTTGCTCTTTCGGAGAAAGATGTGATGATCTGCTTCTATAAAGATTAATGGTCTTAGAAACCCTACAGAGTGGCGGTACTCTGTCTCATAGTGTGTCTGTGCCACCAAAGCTGAAGCAATGAATTTAATATTTTGGCTTTGTTTTTATCTGATTAAAAATAATCCAGTAAAATCTTATATTTTCTTCATTCGCATCTACCTCACAAATTCTTATGGCTACTATACTAATAACTATGTTCAAATGTCAAGATGGGAAAGTAGTGGACTTGCTTAGGAAGGAGAAGAATTGTGCAGCAAAGAAAGTGTAGAAGCTGGCTGACATGTATTGAAATTTAGCAGTCAACATAATTATATTTACAGTTTTATTTGGGAAGAAAAACTTGAGGCGTTGTTAAACAAATAAATACTCAGATGCCTGAAAATGGTATTTTGCAATCTCCTAACTATGGAACTTTATTTTGACTTAGCTACAGATATTTTGACAGTTCCCAGTGATGATTCAAATAAATTAAATGCTCCAACTCAATTTTAAGTTCTTATCAAATAAAGGAAAGAATAATGTATTTCTTAGTTTTAATTTCATTATTATAAATGCCTAATAAAAATGAAAATACTTTATTAAAAATTAAATTATAATAAATATTTTATTTCTCAATATATTCTTTCATCATCCAGTCATTTTAATATCCTGAAATTACTGTAATTACATCAAATTTAATGAGAATTTAGTTTATAATTTGTAATTGTTCAGAGATCCTGAGATATAGAACCCTTGTCAAGAGTCTTAACTTATTTTTAAGACTTCCTAAAGGTAATTACTATCTAACAAAATTTTCACAAAATTTTATCTGTCTGAAGAAGAAAATAATTTAATATGATCTTCATTTGATTCAGAAAATATTTCCAATGAATCCTAAATAAGTTGTTTTTGTATGCACTTTTACAGAGCTTGCCCAGTTGATGATTTTACTTTTAAGAATAAATAAGTATTGTATTTCTTGATGAAACAGACACCACTTGCCTGAGAAAGTCCAGGTAAATGTAGATGCTTTCTATGTAGATTATGTAGGTGCTTTGTAAGTGGATTCATTCCAGGAACAGGAAAAGAGAATGGGCATACGCCTATTAATGTATTCCTTAAAACTCAAGATTGTTCTTACATCATATTGAGTTGAGAATTTAGTAGTCAACATAATCATATTTATTGACAAACAATTATTAATGTGTTCATTTCCACATTATGATTGTTCTTCAGTGATATTTGAGTTGGGATTATAATAGTCAATGTAATTATATTTGTTGACACACAATTATGTATAATGAGACAAAATACTGGCATATTTACAATTTTTTCAAGGTATAATGGTTTTCCAACTATGATCTTTTTAGATGATTCCATCATTTGCAAAGATAAGTCAAGCAACCAAGAGGAAAAGCTATATATTTTCTTCCCTATTCTGTATTTAAAGAGAAAACTTTCACTTTTATTTATTATGTGCATGTGTGCATACACATACACACACATGTATATATGATATTCCTTTAAAGAAAGAAACAATTACCTAAGAAAACTGATACTAGAGTTGACCAAACTAAAGATCCAGTGTCATGAGGTCTACTCTAACTCATAGCAAACCTACATAAGACAAGGTGAAACTTGTAATATAGTTTCACAGCTGCAAATTGCTAAAGAAGTTGGATACCTAATCTTTCTTTCATAAAGGAATTAAAGAGTTTGATGATTCTGAACCACTGACCTTAGAATTAGCATCAGTGCCTTAGAGTGTCTCCTTAGTTAATAACAGCTAGTCAAAAACAAGGCAGGTATTCACTTTGAATAGCAAATAATCCACCTTTCCATCATACTTACAGATCATTAGACTATGTTATTGTTGCTGTTACATGTGCCGTTGAGTCTCCTGAGACTCATAGTGACCCTATGTACAACAGCTCCGAAGCCTCCCTTGCCCTGAGACAGCTCATTGACCCAAGCACAACTACCCCCATTGCCTCAATTACTGCATCAATCTGTCTTATCCAGGATCTTCCTCTCCTTTTTTGTCCTTTCACTCTTCCAAGAATGCCCTCCTGGCTGCATGCCCAAAGTATGTGAGAAGGAGCTTCAAAATCCTAGTTTTCAAAGAGACACCTGGTTTCAACATTTCTATTTATTCTCTAAGCAGTCCATGATACGTTCAAGACTTCTCTAATACCACAAACTCAAATTCTTCTTCTGTCATCCTTAGTCATTGTCCAGCTCTCTGATGCATAGTAAGTGATAGTGAAAACCATGGCCTGCATCAGGCACATTTTAGTCTCTAGACTGACACTGTTGCTTCTCAATACCCTGGAGAGGTCCCTGACAGCAGAATTTCTCAGTGCAATTCAGCTTTTAATTTGTTGATGGCTGGTGCTAGGAGTGTTGATTGTGGAGTCGAGCAATCTGTAATTGTTAACAACCTCAATCTCTTCTCCATCTATCATGGTGCTACTAATTGGCCCAGTGGTAATAATCTTTGTGTTCTTGATGTTGAGCTTCAATCCACATTGAAGCCTGTAGTCCTTGACCTTCTGCAGGAAGTACTTAAGGTCTTTCTCAGTTTTAGAAAGCAAGTTTGCGTTGTCACCATAACATAGGCTGTTGATGAGCCTTCCTCCAATACTGATGCCACATTCTTCCCCATAAAGCCCAACCCTCCAAATAATCTGTTCTGTATATGAATTGAAAAGAAGTGGAGACAGAATGCATCACTGACACACTCCTTTCCTGATTGTGAACCATGCAGTCTTTCCTTGCTCTGTTCTGAGGCCTGTTTTCTGGTTCCAGCACAAGTTTTGCAAAAGCACTATCAAGGGTTCTAGGATTCCCATTCCCCTCAATGTTAAACACAATTTGTTATTCACACAATAAAGTGCCTTTACATAGTCAAAGAAACGGGCAGATATTCCTGTTATACTAGAGACTAAGATAAGCCTGATCCAGGCCATGATCTTCTTAGTTACATCAGAGAACTGGACAGTGACTAAGAATGACAGAAGAATCTATGCCTTTGAGTTGTGGTATTGGAGAAGAGTCTTGACTATTTCTTGGACTGCCAAGGAAACAAATATGTCTGTCTTGGAGAGGGTGAAACCAGGTTTCTCCTTGGAGGCTAGGATTTTGAAACTCTCTCTTATCTCACAAACTTTGGGCACATGGCTAGGAGGGACCAGCCCTTGGAGAAGGACATCATGCTTAGAAGGGTGGGGGAAAAAAGTGCAGGAGAAGATGACCTCAGATGAGGTGAATTGACACTGTTATGGGGGCAACAGGGACAGGTTTGTTGGAGTCAGTGAGACTGGCTCAGGACAGCAGGTTTCAGAGCTATAGGGTTTTTATCAGTCACAGGTGACTGGACATCACGTAACAACAACAACTGGCCTTTTAAACTTGGTCTCTCTTTGTCTTTTATGATCTTTGTGGTTTTGGGCTTTACACCTAGATCCACCTTCTGTTGATTTTTGTGTATACTGTGTGATGTGAACCCTATTTAGTTTTGCAGCTAGCAATCCAGTTTTGCTAGGAACATTTGTTGAAGAGGTTGTAATTTCTCCATCTGATAGGTTTTATTTCCTTATCAAATATCAGTTGACCATAGATAGCTGGGTCCATTTCTAGCTTTTCAATTCTGCTCCATTGGTCTATGTGCCTGTTACAGTACCAGGACTATACTTGTTTTGTTACCACTGCTATGTTGAGTTCAGAGAGTGCTATGGCTCCCACTTCATTTCTGGTTTTCAGAAAATCTTTGCTTATTCTGGGTTCCTTTCCTTTGCAAATAAACCTGACAAGTTCCCTTTTAATCTCTTTAAAAAATGAATTGGGTATCTTTATTCGGATTGCATTGAACATGTAGATTGCTTTTGGTAAGATTGTCATTTTCACAATATTGAGTCTTCCCATCCATGAACAAAGACTATTTTTCCATTTATTTAGGTCTTTCATTATGTCTCACGGAAGTGTTCAGTAGTTTTCTTTGTGCAGGTCTCTTATGTCTCTAATTAGGTTCGTTTCCAAGTAATTCATGGTTGACTACTATAAATGGTATTGCTTTCTTGCTTTCCTTTTCTGAGTTCTTTTTGTTACTGTAGAGGAATCCCACTGATTTTTTTATTTTTAAATGATCTTATATCCTTCTATCCTACTAAATTTCACTACTTCTAACAGGTGTTTTTTCCTGTTTGTTTGTTTTTTGGGTTTTGGTTGTTATTTCTGTGTACACTATCATATCTGCATATAGTGAAAGTTTAATGCCAGTCTGAGTGTATTTTATTTTCCTTTCTTGTCATATTGCCCTTGCAAATAATTCCAATATAATGTTGTGGATGTTATTTGCTTGGTATGTTTGTGGTTTTCCCCCAATTTTTGCCTTTGAGCCTATATTTCTCTTTGTTTCTTTTTTTTTTTAATTGGGAAAATATGTTGGGGATACGTGGAGGTGAAGGTTAGGAGCAGAAGGGTGAGGATGGACAGGCATGAAAATTGCAGGGATGTGGCTGCAAGACTGCACAATTTGGTTGGTGGGGGAAGCAGGTGAAGGAAATGAAAAGGATCCAGTGAGGACCAGATGGTACAGGGCAATGGTAAGCATAGTCCAATGGTGATTAAACAAATGGTCTTTTTCACTTGTGGGTTTCTTATTTGGTAATTGGGTGCAGACTCTCCGGCTTCTTCATGCTGAATGGGGCATTGATGTGAAGGGGGAAAGGGAGAACACTTTATCACCTTACTGGTGGTCTTGGCTTGAAGCTTCTTCCCTTCTTGTTCTGTTAGAAGATATTTTCCTGACATTTACTCCCCTCTGGACAAAGTGTTTTCCCAGGTGGATCCAGTGGGGAGAGCTGACTGAACCCTGAGGCTCCATCCTCCTTTGCTTCCTTAACTGGCAGTTGTATTTCCTTCTTGTCTCTGAAACTGGGTTCAGGGTCAGGTCTCGAGTAAAACTCAGTGTTAAGGTTACCTATAGGAAAGGGAGCAAACCTAGAGAGAACAAACTTGTGAGTTACAAATAAAAGGGCTTTGGGGGTGATACTTATGGGTGTACTGGGGGAGAGGGTGGAGAAAAGTAGCCTTGATAAAATTGTCTGTATACCTTAGGCAGTTTTTTCTACCTAGGGGTCGGATGGCACAATACGAGGGGTGAGGAGCTCATCCCGAGGGCCGGCTTGCCCCACCATCAGGGGCCGAATGCACAGCTCACCCCACCACTGGGGGCCAAATGCACGGCTTGCCCTGCCACAGGGGCCAAATGAACCGCCTGCCTGGAGGACCGGATGGCAACCCCTGTGGGCCAGGTGGCATACCCCAGGGACTGGCGAGCATATTTCCCACCAAAGTACCCCCCCCAAGTCCAGACTGCACACCACACTGAAGACCATGTGGCCAGGAACAGCGTCCCCAATGCAAGTACTGCCACCATTACACCCCCTCCCCCAATAAATGGTCCTACTGTAATTTGAAGTAGGTGTCACTGCCGTCCCCCTTTATAAATGGAGAATCAAACCTGAGAGTGGTGAACACACACACACACACACACACACACACACACACATTCTAAACAGTTCCTGGCAAAGGCAGAGAGTAAATCAAAAGATAATGGTGCATTGAGGATATCTGCCGTCTCAGACATGCTGCCACAGTTAAATGTCCTCCAGTGATAAACAGCTCACAGAGACTCTCATCAATCCATTGTATTGGTAATCTTTCTCTCTGTCCTTCACAGGGAAACCCCAACCTGCCATCGCCAGCATCTTGGCTCCAAGAATTCTCCCCAGAAACAGTCCACTCTGCTGAGGTGTGGCAGCTCTGCTGCACCAGCCTTGGGGAGTGCAGGGTGAACAGGAAGGGGGGCCTGTGCCTACCATACACCTTGGGTAAGGGAATCCCTGGGGCCCTGTGGTGGGAGCCTCACGGAGCTGCAGCAACAAGGGCTCAGCAGCAGGAGACTGGGAGCCGCAGGACTCACCCATTCCTCCCTGGGAATCCTTGATCTCCTGATGTTGAGCCTCGATCCCCACCGAAGACCAGTCATCAACTGTTTAACTGCTCAATTATCAATAAACAGAGGTCTGTAGAAGGCCATGGTGGCCCTCCTCCATGTGGTCCACTGCTCGCTCATCTTGCCACGTTGTTTCCACTATTGCTGCCCTCTTGGAATCTTTCTTTGTTTCTTAAATGTGTCTCTTTTAGACAACATAGAACCTATTGATGACTTTATTTATTTATTTATTTTATCCATTTTGCTACACTTTTTCTCTTGATTGGTTCATTCGATCCATTCACATTATGTGTGATTATATTGACAGGCCAGGTTTTATCATTGCCATTTTGTTGTGTTGTTTGTTTTTGTTTTATTTATTGTTTCTCGTTACTGTGGTCCAACCACTTTCCTTTGGTGTCTCTGTGTTAAGGAATGCCTTTAAACGTTCTTGTAGATTTGATCTTGTTTTCACAAATTCCCTAAGTTCCATCTTTCTTGCAAGGGTTCTAATTTATCCTTCTTCATCTTTGATGGAGAGCTTTGCTGGGAACAGGATCCTCAGTTGACAATGTTTTCTTTTAACTTTCTGTATAATGCATCCCATTGTCTTCTTGTTCTCATGGTTTCTGCTGAAAAATCAGAACTTCATTTCCTTGCTTTTCCTTTGTATGTTGACTATTTTTCTTTCACTGCTTTTAGTATTATAATCTTATATTTTATTTTGGAGACTTTACGATATGTCTTGGGTTTTGTTTTTGTTCGTTTGTTTGTGGGGTTTGTTGATTTTACTTATTTATTTTTAGGTCTAGTCTACTTGGTATTTGCTGTGCTTCTTGAATGTGAACTTCCTTATTCTTCACAATATCTAAGAAGTTTTCTTCTAGTATCTCTTCCACAATTTTTCAAGTGATTACCCTGTCCTTTTCATGTTTTGGAATTTCAATCATATATTTTCCCTATTGGTGCCATCCCACAAATGTCTCACTTCTTAGTTTTCTTCTATTATGTTTCCATTGAGGTTTTTGTCTTCCATATCTTCTGTTCTACTTTTTTGACCCTCCAGCATGTTTAACACTTCTGCCATTTTGGTCTTAATATTCTAGATTGCATTTTCATTAATATCTGTTGTTTCTAGTACTGTGTTGGCTGTATTTTCTCTATCTTGTGATGATTTTTTTCTTTATACCTCTTTATGTATAGTTTTAATTTTTTTTCTTCCATTTTTTGCATTTTCTTTTATAGTTATACAAGTTCCTCCTCTTCAATATATTTCTTCTGGCTCCTTCACAATTCCTTGTTATACATCAGAAATCTGGATAATATCTAAGGATGATAGAAGAAGAATTGATGTCTTTGAGTTGTGCTGCTGGAGCAGAGTCTTGAACATACAATGGACCCCCAAGAAAATGAATAGGTCTGCCTTGGAGATGGTGAAATCAAGTTTTCCTTGGAGGCTGGGATTTTGAAGCTCTGTTTTACATACTTTGGGCTTATGGCCAGGAGGTACCAATCCTTGGAGAAGGATATTATGCTTGAAAGGGAAGAGGGACAGTACAGGAAAGGAAGATCTCAGATGAGATAGATTGATACAGTAAGTAGGGGAATGGGGTAGATGTGTCAGAGTCAGTGAGATTGGCTCAGGACAGGGCATACCAGAGTTATTGTTCATACAATCACTCTGAGTTGCAGACAAATTGATGGTGCATAACAACAACAACAACAATCCTGTCTTTGGATTATTTTCTTTCTTAATGTCAAATAATTCTACATCGATATATATTTTTTATGATTCTCTACTTCTGAGGTATTCCCTTTATTTGTGACTCCCACTATTTCTTTCATAATTTGTACTTTCTTCCATAGCTGTTTGAATGCCTCTGTATCAACATATATCTTCTGTCTTCTTGAAACTGGGGTGTTCGTGTTGTCTGTAATATACTATGCTTATTTTAGAGACAGCTTTATTTGGGGTTTTTTCCCCACAGCATTTGGGGCTGCCTGCTACTTTCTTGACATCATGTGACATTTTTCTCGTGTCCAAATAAGTTACCGGGAGTTCTTATCTTTATAATGATATTGATTTTTTGCCAGCTTAAAATATTCAATTCATGACATGAGTAACTCACTCTTCTGAAAATCCTTTCTGGAAAACTAAAGTCCTTCAAGTTCTCTCTAGTTTGCACTGCAGAGCTACAGGAATCTTGCTTTAATGTATCCACTTCTTCCAAACACTATTTTCCTCCTTCTTCTATGAAGTGACTGAGGGCTGTGAGATCAGGTGCTCCACTTGAGCAGTCTCTGTCCAGGGATGTTTCAAGTCAGCTCTCTTTCCTGCAGTTCAGTGTGCCAGCTGAGAAAGTTGTGAACATCTTTCCAATGCTTGTAGTTCTCTGTCCCAAACTCTTTTGTCCTAATTGGTACCAAGGATGTCCCTTTAGCCATGGAGATAAGGATCCTCAAGTGGAGGGATCTTTCCCCAGAGAAGTTTCAGACTTTTCTGTCTCCTTGCGGCACTTAAAATGTTGTCTCTGGGGAATAGTGTCTCACTGATGCTACCCTTTCTCCTGATGCCTAATATCTTCCTTTGTCTCTGGAGTGCTGGAAATAAGGAGTGCCAACTTAAACAGTTTGTGTACTGGGAGATTTTGAGTCCACTTTCCTTCTGGCTGAAAGCTGAACCAGTCTTTCCCTTGACTGTAGCTCTCTGTCCTAAACTCTCTTGTTATATTTGGTACTTGGGATGATGCCTCAGTGGTTGAGGAAAGGCTCCCCAAATGGAGGGATCTTTTCTTAGGGAAATTTCAGTCCCTTCTTGCCCTCCCACCTCCCAGATCCCCAGGCCCCCCGGAAGTGCTGACTTTAGGGAAGAGATTCTCATCTGGTGGCAGTCTTAAGTTTTTAACTAACCAGTTTTTCTTAGCTAATTTCTTCCTTAGTGAAGTATTATATGAAACTTAGACAAACATGCAATTTCTGATTTTGTTTTTCTTCTCATTCATGAAGGAGCTCTGGTGGCCCAATGATAAGAAATGGTAACATTCATGAAGTTCTTAAAACATTCTGTATTATCAAATGAGGAAGGAAAAATTAAGCTAAATAAAACTGAGTAAGAGACTAACGGTTGACTCTTAACATGATTCTAAGAATGTATAACTCCAGTGGTTGCTGTTTACATTGCTTTCTTTGTATTCCCAGACAATGCTCAACTCAAGTGAATGCCATTGAGTCCACGCCCTCCAGTGATTTTTCAGAGGCTATAAGTCACATGGGAGGAGGTTTCTGATGGATTTGAAATTCTTGCCAAGACTACTAGGCTACCAGAGTGCTCTAGACAATGTTCATCAGAATAAAATATAATGTGAAAGGTACATCCTGTATGACATGATAGTGATGTGTTCTGGGTATCTACTGCCTTTCATTTACTTAGTGCAGTAGTTAATGGATAATTGCTCAATGTTTGGCATATAACTATAAAAAATAATCCTTGACTGGTGCTAACTGTTGTTAATGGATATTTAAGTCCCCTCAGAAGTATTTTAGAAGAAAGAATTGATGATTACCTTCTGAAAAATCAGCCACTGACACACATAGGATCTTCAGGAGTTTAAACCAACTCAGTGGCTAATGATACTAGTACTACAATTATAATTATGAAAAAATGAAAATTTATAGGATGTTTCTGAGGGAAATAGACCATAAGTAACAAGAAGCTGCACTGAAATCCCAAAGGCATGCAATTCGAAGCAACCAGCTACTATGTAGGAAAGGGTTGAGCAGTATCTTCCCACGTGATTAACTTATTCTAAAAACCTGCTTGAAGGCCAGTTATAGGTTTGTTTCAACTCTACAGTACACAACAACAACAGGTAGATAAGTAAACTTCTCATTTACTCTCATAAGTAATAAATATAATTCAGATTATTGTCTCGATAAATTATTTCCCAAGATGTTGATATTGTTGTTTTGTGATGTTGAATCAAAAAGTAAATGAAATATGTATAAGAGTTTGCCCAACACAAAGTATGTGACTCAAAACATTAGGTCTTTTCTGCTCTGCTCTTCCCTACATAATGCCTAGATTTTCCTGAAAAAAAAATCTTGTTACTTTTGCCACCAGATGCAGTTAAAATAACTTGAAATCTTTGGTTTCTTTCAATCAATGGAGTTCAGCCAGTAATGGAGTGATTTTTTTAAAAACTAAAATTAGTATAAAGTAAATTCTATTCACTCATATCAGAGGAAGCTACTAAAGGTTGCCTTTCCATCAAAAAGATAATATGCATTTAGGTAATCATATCACTCCTACTTAAAGCTCCATGTCTATTCAAACATCCTTTATTTTCTTAATTTATCTCATTGGAATTCTGTTTTATGCAGGGTGATTGTGCCAGGCAATAGGAAATTCTCTAAAATACAGTGTCCTTGTAATTTCTGGCATAAATAAATATTGAATTGATTAGAACAGTGCTAATAACAGAATCCCAAGTACTTCCTTATGCACCATCCAAAATTTAATGGTTCTATATATATTTTTCCACTGTGTAATTGTTCCTGGTGATGTTTTGTGAAGGAGATATTCTTCTGTGTTTTATCAAATGTATATTTAGTGTATTAGTGCATGTAAAGTTGTATTTAAGTATCAAAATTAATCTGTGCATTTTACTATCTAAAAGATGTTAACACTAAATGCTGGTAATAACTTCATCAGTCTAGGAAGGAGGAAGTTTCACATTTCTTAAAATCATAGTTACTGATTGGCAATAGCTCATTTTTTTCATATTTGATGTGTTGTTTAAGTATAATTTAGAAAGACCACAGAAAAGGAAAGAATGAAATAGTGACATACCTAGCAAAGCCTGCAAAATAAAAACTTATGTAAGGAGTAAACTTGTCAGAAAAGGACTGCTTATGAGGTAGAATTCTTAAGACAGAGTAATAAAACCATGCTAAAACTCTATTCTGAGGACAGGAATCTTGGCAGACCAAGAAAAATCAGGGTCTCTCTTGAGTCCTGGTTCTCACTGTTCCATTGTATTACCAATGAGTCAAAATTTGACTTGACGTCAGTGAGCTTCTGAGGGATTTACTCTGAAAGAGTGTGCCAATCAGAACTCATCAAACTGAGTTAATATTTTTATTACATTTTATGACTTGAAATAACATAGTACACCATAAATCAGTGAATCAAATTTTAACTGTTGTGAATATCGTGCAAACATATCTATAGAAAACTCAGCTTGTACTCACTCCCTAGTTAGGAAAATTTTCAAAACATATGAGTCAAAGTAGTAATCAGAGGTCAATTTATAGTAATAAGCAAACACAGCAAAAGACAGGAAAAAAATGTCCAGGGACTCTCTAACCCAACATCACCAACAAATTGAAAAAGAACAGAAAGAAACCCAACACCCTCTAAAATAAAACCAACAACAAACTGGAATTACAAAAAATAGAGCCGAAATAAATGAAGTAGAAAACAAAAAAAAAAAAGTGAAACCATCAGCAAAACTAGGATTTCTTTCTTTAAAAAGGTCAACAAAATAAAAAAAAAAACAACAAAAAAAACCAAATACCAGAATAACTAACAAAAGGAAAAGACACAAATATTCTGAATAAGAGATGAAATTGGCAACATCACAACAAAACCAACTGAAATTAAAAGGCTAACATTAGACTATTATGAAAATCTATACTCAGACAAATATGAAACCCTACAGGAAAAGGACAAATACTTAGAAATGCACAGCCTACCTAAACTGACATAAACGTAAACTGAACACTTGAATAGATTCATTACAAAAGAAGAAAGGTAATAAAACAACTTCCAGCCAAAAACAGCCCTGGGCCAGGTGGTTTTACAAGTGAATTTTATCAAATATTCACAGAAAAATGTCACCAATTCCACATAACGAGATGGAAAAGGCAATCTCAACTTTCATTTTGAATGGAAAGAAGTCCTGAATAAGCAAAACACTCTTTAAAAATAAAAAACAAGGTAGGGCATCTCAATCCCTGACTTCAAATCCTACTTCATTACCGCAGTGGTCAAGACAGAGTGGTACTGGTACAATGACAGACAAATAGATCAATGGAATGGAATTGAGAATCCAGAAATTAGGTCACCTACCTCTGGTCAACTGATTTTTGACAAGGAGATTAAATCAGTTAAGTGGGGAAACTGTAGCCTTTAAACAAATTGTGTTGGCAAAATTAGAAAATTATCTGCAGAAAACTCATTCCATACACAAAAACCAACTCAAAGTGGATCATGGACATAGGGATAAAACCAAGGACTATATACTTCAGTAAAGAAAAGCTTGGAAGAACTCTACAAGTCCTAATCCCCAACACAAAGAGTCATCCAAGCATCCTGAAAAATCTACAACCAGGAGATGATAAAAATAGATAAATATTGGAGCTTCTAAGAATCAAATTCCTATGCACATCCAAAAACTTCTCCACCAATGTCAAAAAGGAAGCCACAGACTTGGAAAAATATTTGATAATGACATGTCAGATAAGGGACTTATATCTAGAATTTAGAAAATACCTGAGCATCACAACAAGATAATGGTAAATAATCCAATTGAAAAATGTGCACCGGCTATGAACAGACACTGCACTGAAGAAGACATTCGGATGGCAAACAAACACATGAATAAATGTTCAAAATACCTAGCTCTAAGACAGATGCAAATGAAAAGAACTATGAGATATTATCTCATCCAAATAATAATAGCAAAATTTAACAGAACAGAAAGCAACAAATGCTGGCGAAGTTGTGGAGAAACTGGAACCCTTATTCACTGTTGATGGAAGTGTAAAATGGTGCAACCACCATGGAAGACAGTATGGCACTTTCTCACAAAGTTGCAAATAGAAATACCATTTGACCCAGCAATTCCACTACTGGGAGTATATCCCAAAGAAACCATAACTGACATCCAAGCAGATATATGCACACCCATGTTTATTGTGGCTTTGTTCACAATAACAAGGAGTTGGAAACAAATTAAATGCCCATCAACAAATGAATGGATAGAGAAGCTGTGGTATATTCATACAATGGAACACTATGATGCATTGAAAAAAAAGGAACTTATGAAATATTATTCAAAATGGGTGACCCTGGAGGACATTATACTGAGTGAAATATCTCAGTCACAAAAAGACAAATACTGCATAGTGACACTGTTGTAAAACAGGACTGACATCGGGGTTGGGGGGAAACTGAGAAAGATGGGATAAATTATGTATATTGCATTGAAATACATGAGGGAGATAACTGCTTAAAAGGGATCTATCATTAGGTAGTATTGTTATGACAGGAGTCCAGAACAAAGGCTGAATAGTGGAGTGGACTTGTGGGGAGGGATTGTATAACAATGAAAGAATTTTTCTGTTTCTTTTCAAAATGAAGGCTGCATAGTAGCATGTACTTGGGGAGGGGGTGTCTATAACAATGAAATAATTTTTCTTTTACTTTTTCAAAGAGAAGAGTGAACTTGGGGGGTGGAGGTTGGTCAGGGAGAAAAGTGCAACAATGAATGGATGGATATCCAAAGTCTCTGAAAATTTTCATTAAGATTAATTTTAAAAAAGAATAAGAAGCTTGGCATCTCTGTGAAGCTGTGGAGCTGTGTGAAGTTCTGGACTCCAAACAAGGCTATGAAGAATTTCCATATGTTTAGAAAGACTAAAGTAGGATATTAAATCCCAATGAGAAGGGAAAAAGAACCCATGTGGCAGGACATATCCAGATTAGGGACTCAGAGGGAGAAACAATAAATACACACACACACACTCACAAAACAAAAACAAAAACCAACCCACAATAAAACCCCAATTCATAAATAAAAGGAACTCTGATGTCCTAGTTGCAAGAAACTATGCTGCAATCCTGAAGGCATGTGGTTTGAATCCACCAACTGCACCACTGGAGAAGGAGGGCAATCTCCTCCTGTGCCAGTCAGACCTGATTTGACAACACACAACATGAAAAATTAAAAATAAAAAAAAAGATTTAAAAAGTAGCATGGTGCACAGACCCTGAATTTGAGTGGGTTTCTTGAGAAGTTAATCAATAAAACAGAATAGGGAGGATGTTCATGCATCTAACTCACCACTTACAAGAACTAGTGTTCCTTAGAGTAATGACTGAATTCAGAGTATGGGAAAAGATGAACTTGAAACACTATTTTGTGCTAACAGTAAGTAAGTGTTCAAAGAATAATAGAAATATTCTGAAAATTACAGAATCTATCTCAAGGTTTTCTTTCCTAGTGGACAAACGTGGAGAAAATTGGGCATTAAAATAAATGCTGAAGCTGGATCATGCGCAATTTCTATGTTCAGTTTTTTAGTAAATGCAAATTGCCTTCCAGAGTGATAGTACCATTCTACAATCCCACCAGCAGAATATGAGAGTTCTATTCTCTCCAGCTATTCAACTGCTAATAATATAGCCAAGGAAAGCAGAACTGAAACATAAACAGAGATGTATACACCAGTTGTCTTAGCAGCATTATTCACAACAGCAAGAACACAAAAACAGTCCCAAGGTCCATCAAAAAATGAATGAATTGAGAAATTGTGGTACATTCGCATAATTGAAGACTGCACAGAATTTAGGAGTAACAATTTTGGAAAATAGCATGTAGTGTGGCAGAGGCTATAGAGCATTAAGCTGAGTGAAATAACTCGGGCTCATAAGGATAAGAAATGCAAAGAAGCCATTATTGTAAAAATAGGATAATTTGTAAGATGTGTATGGATAACCAAATAGTGAAAGGGAGGGGGTCAGGTTGAGGATGGAGGAGAGGGAGAAATCACAGGGTTCCATAGTGAAGGGAGGGAATTAGGAAAGATCCAGTGGATATCTGAAGAGGTGGGATAATAGTTGGATTAATTTTATGACACAATGTATGGGAATGATCATATGAAACACAATATAAGTTTAAAAATATTAAAAAGTGTATGATGAGGACAAAACCGCTAAAAATAATTTACTATGATCTATTGAGAGGATTGCAGGGAGCTCTGGTGTCCTAGTGGCAAGAAGCTGAGCTGCAATCCCAAAGGTACGTGGTTCAAGATCACCAGCTGCTCCAAGGGAGAAAAATGGACAATCATCTCCTGTGCAATTAACTGCCTCTGAAAACCCACTGGAGTATCAGTTATGGATTGGTTCCTATTCAATGGTCCATAACACAACAATTGAGAAGGTACAGCCAGAGTGTTCTTTAGAGGTTAGAGTGATGAATCTTTGCCTCACGTAATACTTGGGACACTTTACTAGGAGAGGCTATTCTTTGGAGAGGGATATGACTCTTGGGAAGGGTGGAGAGTCAGTAAAGGAGAAGATGACCCTCGACCAGGTGAATTGAGGCTGTGACTGCCACAATGGGCTCTTGGATGTCGGGAGGTGTGAGGATGGCACAGGATAGAGCAGAGTTCAGATCTTTTGTACATAGGGTCACTATGAGTCATACACCTAGCTACAACAGCACTGAATAATACAGGAAACTATTGGTCTATATTTATAAAAGAGCAATGCAAAGAATATGTGATACAGGGCAAGATATTTACATAGTCCAAAATTCATCCTTATAAGATATATACTAAGTATCAAAAGAAAAGAAATAAATTTACAGTTGAGAAGCCTAGTAGTTATCAACATAGAGTCAAGTGACCAAATGAGTATTTAAACAAATTAAAACCATATACCTTGCAAAAGAATCCAATAAATTGAGTATGGCATCACTTCCATGATCTTTTCTCAAAGATGTATAACTTAAATCTAATCAGGTCAAGAAAATTCCAAATTGATGGCCAGCCTACAGAACAATAGGCCTACAATTGGAAAAAGTGTCATAGAGATTAAAAGAACAAGGAAATAAAATGCAACACAAGATTCTGAAGGAAAATATTTTTCTTTTAATGTCAATATTGAGACCTTTAGCAAAAACTTAAGAGGAGTCTGTGCTTTAGATGATAGTAATACAACAATGTTGGTTTTCCAGTCCTGGTTGTTGTGTCATGGTTATGTGGGAAAAAGTCTTTGTTAAAATGCACATTAAAGTGTTTAGAAGGTGCAGGTATTAGGTTGTTAACTGTTTCTAAAATAGTTGTGGTATAAAGTCCTTATGGCATAATTTCAATATTTATGTATATCTGAGGTTAAATACAAGGTCCCCTGTTTAAAAAGGAAAAATGTAATCTGATTTGTGAGGAAATGATCTTATAATTGCTGACACAGAGATATTAATCAACAATCAGGCACTGAATGCATCAATCAATATTTATATATTGAGTAACCACTTTGAGCCAACATAGACATGGCTGCTGTTTGTAAAAAGTCAGAAAGCTCATCATCTGATAACAGGGACAATACCTAAAATTTAAAAAGAAATTGACTGGTGTCTCCTAAAAAGGCCTCTAAGTATGCAGATCAGCTCAAGGTTCTTGCAGAATTAAGAGTTGTTGTTGTTGTTGTTGTTATTGTTGTTGTTGTCCTTATGTACCATCAAATCTAGTCCTCAACGTGACCCTGTAAACAATTAACCTGAACCCTGCCCTATCCTCATCGTATCTGACACACTAGAGCTCACTTGTTGAAGTCACCATGTCAATTCATCTAAATAGAGGTCTTCTACTCCTTCACTGACCCTCCATCTTTCCTATCTGAATATCCCTATTCAAGGAAGAGTTTTATCTAACTATATGTCTAAAATACGAAAAATGAAGCTTCACTGTCTTTGCATCCAGGAAGCACTCTCAATGCACATTTTCCAAAGTGTATCTATTTATTCTTTTTGTATTTCATGGGATATTCAGTATTCTTCTCCAACACCATAACTCAAAGGTGTCATGTCTTCTTCTGTTATCCTTATTCATTCATTGTCCAGCTCTCTGATACATAGCAGGTGATTGAGAAGACCATGTCTGGACGAGGCATACCTTGCTCTTCAAGCTGACATTATTACTATTAAGCATTTTGGAAAGGTTCCTTATTGTGGATTTTCACAATGCAATATGCCTCCTAATTTCTTGACTGCTGGTACCAAGAGTGCTGATTGTTAATGCAAGCAAGATGAAATCCCAGGTAAAAGAATCAATAGTGAGAAGACAATGCAATGACGTGGAAGTTCATATTGGAAAGCATTAGAAGACAAAACAAAAACCTGCACAGATCCTTGCAATCCAGAGAAATGTAGGAGTGGCATCCACTTCCTAAATAACATGCCTTGGAAACTCTATGAACTTTGATAAGTGTCGATAGTTGTAGAGAGCCTTTTGTTCATAGGGTCACTATGAGTCATGCTTGACTCAAGGGCAATCAACAGCAACAACATGACAGAAAAAGAAGAATGAGAACAACCAGAAGTTAAGTTCATTAATGAAACTATGAGACATGGCAGAAATGAAAGGTGAGAATAATGAGAAAGACTGAGAAAAACACGCAGAATTGTTGAAAAAGAAAGAAAATTGTCTGTTAAACCAGCAACATGTCTCATCACTTCTCATCTGAGTATTTATACAGTGTAATGGCTGAACCTGGGGAAGCAGTGGGAAGGAAAACACAGTCCCATAATTATTGATAGACCTCAGTAGTTGGTTGATACAGATAGAACTTAAAGAAAAAGGAAATGCAACTTGGCAACTGAAGTGAAAGTTAAAAAAAAGAAGACTTCTTTGAGAAGTAAGTAGAGTTTAAGTAGAAAACAAGGAACAAGATGTAAATAGATTAACTGAATATAGAGGCAAGGTGGGATGGAGCTTTCTAGAAAAAGGAAAAAGCAGATTATGTTTGCAATTTTTGTGTATGTGCTGTTCTTTTATTTTATTCTGGTTTACATATAAAATTCAATTTTATTAAATTATCACAAGAAATGGTTTTACACAGATATAGTAGAATGACATTCAAATTATTTAATGACATTTTCCTCTCCCTTTAATATTTTTTCTGATCTAAAAAAATGAGGATTATTTAAATATTACTTATTAACACTACAGTGATATACATAAAAATTTATTATTACTTGATAGATTCTCATGTTTAAGAAATGTAATTTTTTTTATCCAATATAGTATTTATGGATTTCATATATTAATCAATTTTCCTACATTAGTGTTACTGCTGATGTTGGATAAGCGCCTGATAATTTCTTTTAAAATGTTACTTTTGTTAGAAAAAAAGGGTATTTCTTCTCTATAAGTCTTTCTCTTTAAGTCTCTTTTGGACTTGAAGGTTGTGTACTTCAAATTTCTTTTTTTCCCTCCTCATAATTTGAAAATCCTTGGCCCTCAAGAGGCAAATTTGCATGATGGCTGTAGTAACAGACTCAATATCAGTAACTGAGATGATGGTACAGGACCTGCCCATGCTTTGTTTCACTGTTTTTCACTATGAATCAGAGCTTATTGGAAGGCTTTTACAGCTACGCTCTCCAATGGGAGCTCTAGTTGTTCAATGGATAAAAGTCCAATCACTAATTGAAATGTCAGGAATTCAAAATTATCAGTCATCCAGGCTCTAAATTCTGGGGATCAAAACACTTAGTGATCTACTCTAGTAAAGATTATGGTTTAGGAAACCTTATGAGAAGAGTGCTGCTTTGTGCTATGGAATTCTTATCCATAAGAATAAAAAAAAAAAAAGAATCAATTTGATGGCACATATCAAGAAGAAACACAGTATACCTAACACAGTTTTCTGGAATTAAATTGAGAAATTAAAATCCCTTGAGGAAATATATCCAAGAGCTTCAAAGAAAATGCATTCAAGAACTTCAAAGGAAGATGCAATTATTAAGAAGGTATGTAATTAACAAATTGATGTATCTTTTCTAGGTTTTATCCATTTGTGATTATCTACCTACACTTTCCCATATGCTAACACATGTTTGCACAGTACAAAAGCTTGCCTTCTTGTTTCCAATCCTCTGGTTGAACCATTCCAATAGTCTTGGAAAGGTTACTAATACCCTCAGAACTTATTTTTCTCATTGAAAAAAATTAGGAAAATAATGGTATATATTTTATAAATGTTATATGAATTAACACTTAAGAAAATTTTATACACAATGAACATAAAAATGCTTCTTTAATAGGATTTGTTGAGCATCTTTATAATCTGGCAATTTTCCATTTCACATCTAAGAATTGATTCTATATTTCTGTTCATTAAGTATATAATGGCAATTTTCTTATAACTACTATTAATGTTGTTGTTATTTGCTATTGAGCTAGAACTAACCCAAAGAAGACTCTTGAGTGGGTTTTCAGAGTAAATCATACTAGAGTGTCCATCCTTCTCCCATGTAGCATCTGGTGGATTCAAACCACATGCCTTTGGGACTACAGTGGAGTTTCTTGTCACCAGGCCACCAGAGAAAGTCAATCCTTTGTGAGGAATTAAAATTCTAAAGATCTGATAGTGTAGTGTTAAATAGTTAAGTTGTTGTTATGTGTCATTGATTCGCCTGTGACTCATAGCGACTCTAGGTACATTAGCTCTGAAACCTGCCCTATCCCAAGCCATTTTATTATCTCTGAGAGACTTAATCCCATTTCTCCAGTCACTGAGTCAATCCATCTTATCCAGGATCTTCCTCTCTTATGACATATCTTTTTTTTGTCATACCTTCACTCTTCCAAATATGATGTCATTCTCCAAAGACTGCTTCCTCCTGGCCATGAGTCCAAAGTATGTGAGACTGGGCCTCAAAATCCTTGCCTCCAGGGATCAGCCTGGTTTCACCCTCTCCAAGACAAATCTATTTGTTCTCCTCGAAGTCCATGCTGTGTTCAACACTCTTCTCCAGTATCACGACTCAAAGAAATCAATCCTTCTTCTATCATTCTTAGTTATTGTCTATCTTTCCAATGTATAGCAAATAATTGCAAAGACCTGGATTAGGCACACATTAATTTCTAGACCAGGATAGAACAGCATTTAGAGCTCTTGTACATAGGGTCACTATTAGTCGCAAGCGACTCAATGGCACATAACAGCAACAGCAATCTCTAGATGGACATCATTGCTTTTTATTATTCTAGAGAGGTCCCTGACAGCAGATTTTCCCAATGAAAATTGTCTTTTGATTTCCAACTGCTGGTGCCAAGAATGTTGATTGTGGAATCAAGCAAACTGAAGTTATCAACAATATAAATCACTTCTTCATCCATCATGAAGCTACTAATTGACCCAGTAGTAAGAATCATTGTTTTCTCGATGTTAAACTTCAATTCATATTGAAGACTACAGTCCTTGACTTCTACAGCAAACAAGGTCCTCTTCAGTTTCAGCAAGCAAGGTGTCATCTACATAACGCAGGTGGTTGATGAGTTTTCCCTCAATCTTGATGCCACATTCCTCCTCATAAAGTCCAGCCTCACAAATGATCTGATCTGGAAGCTCATGTGGCCTAGTGGTAAGAAGCTGTGCTGCAATACCAAAGGCACATGGTTTGAGGTTATCAGCTGCTCTGTGAGAGAATCTTCTCCTATGCAATTAATTGCCCCTGAGAACCGATCATAGGGTCAGCTATGTGTTGAGTCGGTACACAGCAGTAGGTTTACTCTGTGTCAGGTAACTCAGTATCATCAATGATCTGATTTGCATTTATATTGACAAGGTATGGAGATAAGATGTATCCCTAACACACTCTTTTTCTAATCCTGAACTACACAATGTTCTCCTGCTCTGTTTTGACTACAATTTCCTGGTTCAAGTATAAGTTTCTCATGAGTACATATTAAATTATACTCATCTTGGGCTAAGATAATAAACATTCAGAATCAAATACACAATATGTGGTAAGTATTTTTTTGCACATAAGGAAACTCAGGGTGCCTTACTTTTCATACAAGGTCATTTTTATTTCTTTGAAGAAAAAAAAATCTATATTCTAGGGCATGCATCTATCTTGGATGAACTGGTGATATTTAGTCTTATATACTTTTGGCATTTTATCTGAAACAGGTTAGTCTTTGGAAAAGGATATCATATTTGGAAAAGTAGAAGGTTAAACACGGCTCTTTGAGATGGATTGACACAGTGACTGCACCAAAGGGCTTGAATGTGGAGGAGATTGTGAGAATGACAGAATCAGGCAAGGTTTTTATCTGCTGTAACTAGAGTTCTTAGGCATTGGAATCGACTCAATGTGACAACATCAGGACATGCATTTTTGGAGCAGAAGTTAAAGGACAAAAGCAATGTGAATTGAACCAGGTGATGCCTCCTGTATGATTTGGTAACTAACTTAAAGAGTATTGATTATTTAAGAAGGATATAACAAAATGAGGAAGGAAATATTAACAAGAGATTCAACACAATTTATTTTTAATAACTGCATTTTTTTTCAGATTCTAGTTGTAACAAGACAGTTTAGAAACTCTATAGTTAAGGTGCACCTGTTACAGCCCATGGTCTTTACAATCATTTGTTATGCATCAGAGAGTTGGACAATGACTAGGGAGCACAGAAGGAGAATTAATGCCTTTGAGCTGTGGTGCTGGAGAAGAGTATTGAATGTACCATGGACTGCCAAGAAAACAGATTCATCCTGGAGAGAGTTAGGCCAGGATAGTCCTTGGAGGCAAGGATTCTGGGGCTTCATCTGACATATTTTGGAGGTACCAGTCCTTGGAGAAAGATATCATATTTGGAGGGTAGAGGGACAGTGCAGGAGGGGAAGACCCTCTATGAGGTGGATTGATTCAGTGACTGGGGTAATAGGGATGGGTGTGTCAGAGACAATGCGATTGGCATAGGATAGAGCAGGGTTTAGGGCTGTTGTACATAGGGTCGCTATGAGTCGCAAGTGACTCAATGGCACATAACAATGACAACAACATAGCTAAGGAGTATCAGTGTTGTCCCTGCCTTTGGCACACGTGTCTTTACCCACTTATTTCCCTGCTCCACCATCCACCAGGATATTCATCCACTTCTCCCCATTCCCTTCACATCTATCTCCCATTGATCAGCCCTTGATCTAATAGCTTATATATGAAGCTTCCTTGGCTTCTGTGATTCCAAACACATCAGCTGCTGGTAGTTTCTTATGTTGGGACCATAGTCTCTGAAGTTTAGTGGTAATGTTTCCCTAGTGAAGGCGATGTGTCCTGTAGAACTGCTGTGTAAATGGGTTTTCTTGTTGTTTTTCCAGTAGCCAGGAAATTAAAAGGCACATTGCCATGGGAAAATCTGCTGTTAGGGACCTCTCCAAAGTACTGAAGAGCAATGGTGTTTCTTTGGGGACTAAGGTACATCTGATATAGGCTACGGTCTTTGCAATCACTTGTTATGCATTAGAGAGTTGGACAATGACCAGGGAAGATAGAAGAGAATTGATGCCTTTGAGCTGTGGTGCTGGAGAAGAGTATTGAAGAGTACCATGGACTGCTAGAAAAACAAACAGATTCATCCCAGAAAGGGTTAAACCGAGTGGCTCCTTGGAGGCAAGGATTCTGAGGCTCTGTCTAACATACTTTGGACATGTTGCAAGGAGGGACCGACCGGTCCTTGGTGAAGGACATCATGCTTGGGAGGTTGGAGTGACAGTGCAGGAGGGGAAGACCTCTATAAGGTGGACTGATTCAGTGACTGGGATAATCGGGATGGGAGTGTCAGAGACAGTGCAATTGGCACAGGACAGAGCAGAGTTTAGGGCTGTTGTACATAGGGTCGCTATGAGTCGCAAGCGACTCGAAGGAACATAGCAACAACAACATAGCTAAGGAGTACTTGCATCAGAGTAGTTTATATTTGGGAGCTGCTAACTAAAACGTTGAGGGTTCAAATCTGCTAGCTGCTCGGCAAGAGAAATATCAGAGAGATAGGATGCTGTTTGTTCTTTAAAGATGTAAAAAGCTCAGAAACCTGAGGATAATTGTTTCATAAGGCAGAATTGAATCTACTCAATGGCTGTGGATCCTTGTAATCAAGACAGAACTGCCTGACAGCTGACTGTCTAGTGGGTTTTCAGAAGCTTTACATTATACTAGAGGAGTCTGCCTGTTTCTCCTATGGCATAGGTGTATTTGAATTGCTCACCTTTGGGTTGGCAGTGCAACTTCTTATCCACCATAGCTTTTGTGTATGTTCAAGTATGAACCAACCAACAGCTGACCCTTCAGGGGCTTTTCAGAGGCAGTAATCAATTAAGAGAAGTCTGTTCAACATTCTCTAGCAGAACACTGGTTAATGTGAAGTGCATGCCTTTGGAACTGCAGTGGAGTTTCTTGTCCACCAGGCTACTAAAATTCCCTAGCAAGAAAACAGATGCTGACATATTTCCTCGGGAAGCCAAACTTTACAAATAATTACTTGCAATATTTTTTACACTTACAGTTAATATTATTCTTTCAAAAAGTTGATAGTTTTTTTCTTTTAGCAATAAGTAATTTTTTAAAGTTTTAAAAATTTTTGTACAGCAAAACAATTACTACTATTTGAATCAATATTAAGGGCACAATTGGATGACATTTATTCCTTTTATCGGCTTGTGCATCATTACTATCAATGCTCAAGTTATTTTCATTTATTTGAACAAAAGCTCAATATTCATCAGTCCTAAATCACAACTTCATTCTTCTAGCCACTTGTCTAATGTCTAACTTTATCAGAAATTATAGAGGAGAAAGTGACTGAAAAGATTTTTAAAAAAAACAACCTGTGAAAAATAAAGGAACATTTTCATATTTTTTGCTTTATTAGTTAAATGTTCTTTAATGTTTTGCTTTGCTATAGTCCTGCTGTTAAACTAATTTTCTTTGGAAGACTTGAAACAAAGATAATGTGGTGTGAGATAATATGGGCAGAATAGACGCCTCTGGGCCTTTTTTATTTATGTTGGAGCTGAGGTCCTCATTTTCATTCCTTTGTTGCTTAGATTAATGCGACCTGCCATTACCACCATCTATCCTCACTTATTCATAAACACATTCTTTGCTGGTGAGCCATGTGGTTCACATGTGTGTCATTTTCCACTGATCTTGGAGCGGCGAATGTTTACTGTAAGGATAATGTTAAAGATATTGGAAAGTATGGCTTTTTACATGATTGTTTCTATTTGAAATTCATATACAGAAGAACAACGTGGGTGGGTTTTAACTCTTGAGAATTTTTAAGAAGAGTTCAAAATGGTGCTTCACATCTAACTAAACCTAAGTTTAGGTTTTAATAAAATGGTTTAAGACTCCAAAGAAATGATTGCCAATAAAAAATATTCTGCCTTCAAACTTAATTTTCAACTATAGACTTGGGATATTCAAGTGTTTTCCAATCTGTACGCCAAACAGTAGTGCTTTTTTGTTTTGTTTTCTTTTTTGGTGTTGTTTTTTTTTTTATATCACCATGAATTTTATTTCTTAATGTTTTCTTATTTTTAGATATTCAACTATAAGCATGCATTCATATACCTTAGAAACAATCTATTATACTTTGGTAGAAAACAAACTAGTTTTTACAGGGATTTAAAAATTAAAAGTGACAAAAAACCCTCAGGTATTGAAAACTTTACCTCCTTTTCAGACTTAAAAAATAGTAATTATTCATAGACATTGAATTCTGTACTTAAAGTATTTACAATTCTTATCTCATCACTACTCACTGTGCACTACCAACAGGGCACTCGTTTTTCTACTTGATTTCTCTCTGGGAATGTATTTTGACAACTACTTTTCCCTCAATAAAGATATTTCCTCATTTTCCTCTGGAGAACTTCACTTGATTGGTTTTTCTTTGGCCTCCTTAGGTTAACTTTATCACTTATTTCATAGAGTTCTATACTCTTCCCTTGAATATTTATACTTCTCATAATTCTATCTTAGATTTTATTCTCCTCTTCTTTCCTTCATCCTTTTCCTTACTTTTCCACTAGAGACATACCTTTGGGTAATCCTACACTTACAGACTAGATGCTCATGACTTCTTAATCCTATAAACCTAGTACAGAACTCTCTTCAAGGCTCTACAGTTATCTCAAACTACATTTAAAAAAAAATCACCCACATTAAATCCCATTTTCCTGTGTTGTTGCTAGCTGTCACTGAGTCAATGAATACACACAGTGGTCATATGAACAACAGATTGAAGATTTCTCCTATCCTATGCCATCTTTAAAGTCTCCTACTTACATTTGTTAGTACCTTATACAGATCTTTGGCAGCAGATTTTCTATGTGTATGAAAGTTGGAAAATGAATAAAGAAAAATGAAAAATTGTTGCCTTTGAATTACTAAACAGTGCCTGATGTTTAAGATCTTCCCCTCTTTCACCAACTCTCTGTTTTTCCTAGCATGATGTTCTTTTCCAAGGACTGGTTTCTTGTGAAAATATGCTCAATGTTTGTGAGACTACGTTTGATCATCTTTGATTCCAAGGAGAACCCTAGTTACAGTTGCAGGAAACCTGATGGCACACAATAACAATGACAACAGAAATTTGTTCTTTGGCAATCAATGGTATATTCAATTATCTTAGCAAAAGGCATCATTCAAAGACAATAATTCTTCATTCTTCCTTATTCATTTTCCAACTTTCATATGCATTGGAAATCTGCTTTCAATGATCTGTGTAAGGACCAAAAAGGAAAAGATGTCAGTTTATAGACCAAGATGGGCATGATCCAAACACCTTAGTATTTTGAATGGCTTCATATTCATATGGAAGTTGAACAATAAATGAGGGAGACCTAGGAAGTTCTAGTGGCCCAGTCTGTAGAGATTTGCACTTATTACTTATTATTATCATGGTTTTGTGATGTTTCAAATACCGATGGCTCTGAAGAATAAACATGGACAATCTCCTTCAGTTCCATTTACTGAACATACTATGGAAGTAAAACAAACAAATAGAACAGAAATAAATCTGTCTTTGGAAGAAATGGAGTCAGACTACTTGAGGCAAGGATGGTGAGACTTTATCATACTTACTCTGGGCATGCTGTTTGATGGGACCACTCTGAGAAACAGACATCATGCTTGAGAAAGTGGAGGACCTGTGAAGGAGATGAAGTGAGATGAATTAGTACAATGATTTTAAAAAATGGTTTAAGCACAACAAAAATTATTATAAACATACAGATAATCAGGTTCTTGAATTTAGAGATAAGAATATGATACAAGAATATGATACTTTGAACAAATTATCTGAAACCAGATGAGCTGTGGGATCACAATAAGAACATCACACATAAGGAAGGTAAAAAAGTCATGACAAAGATAGGAAAGACATAAAATTCTAAAGGAGTCGTGCTGTCAACCCATGACCTGAAGTTCAAATCCACCACAGCTACATGGAAGAAAGATGGTCAATATCGTCCTTTGGATTTACAGCCTCTGAAAACCTGAAGAAGGGTCAATTATGAGTCAGTTCCAACACTACGGCATATAACAACAGCATATAAATTCATGGGGAGCTGTAGTGGTTGAGTGGGTAAGGAGCTTTGCTACCAATTCAAAACTTGATATTTTAATCCACGTGCTGCTCTGTAGGAGAAAGATGGGAAATTTTCACTCACCTTGGATTTACATCCTATGAAAATCCACCGGAAGGGCAGCTATGAATTTGTTCCAACTGTACACCAATAAGAGAGGTACATCAATTCAGAAGGAGCTATCGTAACCGAGCCTTTCTCATTGAAATTGAAATGATACATTATACTTGATGTGTAAGGTTGCAAAAGGATTGATATTTGTTAAATGTAGAGGAAGAGAACTTTGAAGATTCTCTAAACAAAATCTTATAAAGATAGCACGCATAATTTCCTATTTTAGCTTTCTTTATTTTGTGGAAAATATTAAAAGTTCTTCTCAGAAGGCAATATGTATGTCAAAGAAGTTTGTATGCCAACTTTTCTACGCTTCCTTAGAATGCTCCTTAGAAGCAAAGATTGTAAGACTTTATCTCGCATACTTTGGGCAAGCTGTTAGGAGGGACCACTCCTTGGAAAAGGACATCATGCTTGGAAAGGTGGAGGATCAGCAAAGGAGAGGAAGATCAACAACAGATTGGCACAGTTATCGCAACAACAGGCTTAAGCACAGAGGAGTAGTAGTGCCGGATGGCACTAAACAGTGCAAGATTTCAATCTGTTGTATAGAGGGCCGTTTTGAGTCAGAGTCAATTGGATGGCACTTAATAGCAACCAAAAGAAGGAAAATTCTATCTTTTGACGTTTTAGGAAATCAGCTGTAAATATTGTGTTTTCTTCTCTTCTAATACTACTTGGAAAAAATTTCCAGCCATAATTGAGACACGAATTTTCTGAAGTAGTTGAAAAAAAGAAGGAATATTTCAAGCATAAAAAATGCAATGGTGCAATAAATGTCATAATCCAAATACACCAACATGCTCCTACTGCCCTCTGCCCAAAAGATATTTAATTACAGTTAATATTTTTAATGATTATATGGTATTAAACTGCATAATAAACCATATTATATTAAGATAATAAATATATGATAGTTTGAAGATATCATATAGTGAACAATGGCTAAGCACTCATCTGCTTTCTGAAGGATGGGTGGTTCTCACCTACTCAGAAACTCCAAAGGAGAACTACCTAATAATATATTCTTATAAAGATTGTTATTATTGTTGTTGTTTATGGCCATTGAGTCAGAACTGACTCAGAGCTGACCTTCTAGCTGATTTTTCAGAAACTGTAAATACAGAGTAGGAAAAGTATGGGAATTTATATTGTTATGTGAATTAAAAGTTTATTTCATTGCACCTTCCAACAGCAAACTGAAAGCAGTCACAATGTTCCTGACTAGATTGTCCATACTTTCTGATCATTGTACTATGTTTAAGCACATGATTAAACACTCAGATGGTTGGTGGCTGGAAGTCATTAGTCCATCTGATGGAGAAGGAGAAGATATTGTACGGTGCTTCCACCAAGATTTCAGCCTTGAAATCCCTGTGGAGAAGTGCTATTTGGTCCTACAAGGTTGTTATGAGTTGAAATCAACTCTATGGCAATGTATCTAATTTGGTTTTGGTAGTTCTGCTATTGTTGTTGTTGTTGTTAAGTGCCGTCGAGTCGCAGGCGACCCATAGCGACCCTATGAAGGAGTGTCCTCGACGGCTGGGTGCCTTTCATCCTCTCTCCAGGTTCATAGGGTTTCCAGAGGCAAACTATTATGGGAGTGGATGCCACTATTAGATTAAGGAAAAATATCATTAGTGCTCTATCAAGATTGTCTCATCAGTGACTCCTTCTGATTAGCTATTGTAATGCTAAATCTTCACCATGATTCTCTAGTGTACAAACGGCTAAAAGGATATAACAAATTCATCGGAGTAATGGAAGTGCAAATCACTGGTACTGTTGAAACCAAGAAATCCACAGCTTGTAACTTTAAAGATCTACAATAAATCGTAGAAGACAAGACAGTACAAGAGCTGATACCAGTGTCAGAAGTGAACATATCCTTCGGCTTAAACGTTAGCAGTCCTGCACAATGTAACCCTTCTCATTATGGACTCAGTTTGTTCTAACATCCTGTGGGCCCTGGCTTCTATCAAAGAGAACCTTAGCAAATCAACGAATATCTCATGCTTGGTTAATGAAAGTAGTGAAAAAGTCTTGTTTTTCCAATATTATCACAAGGTCTCTCTAGAATTCTCTTAATGATACTATGAGAAACAAAAACATCATTAAAAAAACTTTAGGAAAATAAGTCCCTGTGACAAAAACTAGGGATTATTTATGAGGTGGAAGACTAACTTAGAGCCAATTACAGAGACACCTGGTGCTGTGACCATAGGCAAGAGTCTGTCAAAAATCCCATTTAAAAACCATTTTCTTAAAGGTTTACAGCTGTGCCATTTCAGTTCCCCTGGGCTTGAAATCTGACTACAAAAAATAATGCTTTTTTATGAAACTTTCTAATTTAACTACACTTCTGACTTAGAATAAAATATAAAAAGTAAATAATTTCACTCTAAAGCATATTTACTTTTTACATTGTTTTTTTCTTTTAAAACTTATGCTCACTTTATATTAGAGATACAAAGTAAAAGTTTTTTTTGCCTTATTCACTTTTTATTCAATTTTCATTCTTTCCTTTTTTGTAAATCCACTTAAATACATTGTTTTCATGACTATATTCATTCTTTATAAATCCATCAATGTTATAATCCTCTTCTGATTATTGTCAATAAAGAATAATGTTTATATGTTGTTAGGTCCATTACTTTTTTAAAAAAATTTCATTTGTACAGCAGAACAAATGTTGCCTGTTCTTTTCTATCCTCATAATCATTACTATGTTTGTGCCCATTGCTGTAACCACAGTGTTCATGCATCTTGTTAAGAATTTTCCTTTTTTAAATTTTTCTGACACTGACAGTCTCCAGGAACTGGTTTCTCCAGATAACATGTCCAAAGTAAATGATACAGAGACTCACTGTCTTCCCTTGCAAAGACTGTGGCTGTGCTTCTTTCAAGTCAGATTTGTTCGTTCTTCTGAACCTTTAAATACTCTTTTAAATGATGTATGTGATGCTATTCCTCTTCAATATGTCATTCCTGGCAAAGAGCCGTAAGATTATCTGACTGAAAATGGTCAATGCTAGCCTTTTTTCAGCTTACTAATACAGACTAAGTATGTACAAACATTTTATTTTATTTTCACAAATTCCAACTTTTCTAGATGCATACTTTATATAGTCCATATTCTACTAACTAATGGATATTTGCAGCTGTTTCTTCTTATTTTGAATTATGCCACATCAAAAAATGAAGGTTCCAAAAGTTTAATTCCATCCATGTCACTAAGATAAACTTTATTTTGTGGTAGTATCTCTCCTTTAGTTGAATTTTCAGTGTTATTGCCTTATATGAATGTGAAATTTGGACAACGAATAGAACGAGTCAAACTAGAATTGATACCTTTGAACTGCAGTATCAACAAAGAATATTAAAGGCAACATAAACTGCCAAAAGAACAGACAAATCAAATCTATCCTGGAAGAAGGTCAACACAGTGCTTCTCAATAGTTAGGACAGGAAGACATCATCTCATATATTATGGACACTTCATCAGTTAGGGGCTGGATCCTGGAGAAAGCTATCTTTTCTGGTAACATAGAGGGTCTGTGAAAGCAAGTATAAACCATTATTTAAGACTGGCATTGTGGCTACAACAATGGGATTAAGTGCAATGGATACTGTGAGGATAATTCAGGATTTTTCAGTGTTTTGTTCTATTGTACATGAGGTTGTCATCAATCAGAGCTTACCCAGGGCACCTACCAACCTAGTTCATCTTACAGCACTAAGTTGTTTTGGTTTTGTTTTTCTCAGCTTTACTCAATTACAATACTACATTAAACAATACTTCGCTGCTAAATGTGTGATTTAAAAACAAAAACAACAACAACTAAGTTTGTCATCATATCTTTCTCATAGACTGTCTTGGTCTGGATGGTTCACTGAAATCTTCCCACAGGGAGATCCTTCTGTCATTTGAATAGTGACAGACCTTTCAGCATCACAAGCCACCATGGTATGGCAAACTGATGAAACAATGGTGGAATGAAAAAGACTATTTATAGTGATACTCACCATATATTAGATACTTGATATAATTCATCTCTACTCTTCCCCCAACCAGTATGCAAGGTAAGATATATCCAACCTGTTGCAACAAAATAATGAGCTGACGATCACAAAGGTTAAACAATCTATGTTTAACTAAGTACCCATAATTTGAACTAATAATGATCTTACAGACAATTGATGGCACATCTCTTGGTCCTACATCAGCTACACGGTCCTTGCTATGACTGTATCATTCATGACACAAATTTACTGAAGCCAGAATTCACCGTCAACACTTACTTTCATTGTACTCTAAGGAGAGTGTAAGGGAAAAGGGAAGGATTCAGCAGAGATCTGAAAATATTGGGTAATGATAGAAAAGGTCCAATGGTGATGAATTTTATAAAACATAATGCATAGAAATAATTGTATGAAACATAATAAGAAAGAATTGTGAGAAATGCATTGTATGCAAACTGTGAGCAAAGCAATATAAAATAAAATAATGAAAAAAATTAAAAAAAAACCCACTAACAGTTGCAAGTAAAAGTAAAGTTTATATTAATCTCTCCCTAATTGTCCCATGGTCCAGATTTTTATCAAATTACACAGAGAGAGAGAAAGAACAATGAAGGTTATGATAATTGTAAGAGAAGTTATCTGGGAATTTATTTATATATATTATTTTCTAAAATTTGTATATTATGCTTATACTCATTTCTAAACATTTACTCAGGGACTCATTCTTTTCCTAGCTTTCAAAAGAAGTTTGAATACAACATGAATTGGTTCTTCCTCAAGACTGTTATAAATCTTTCAGTTGAATACTTTTTGTCATGTATACAGGAGGCTTTATTTTTTCTTGTATAAAAAGTAAAATTATTGCTGTTTGTTCTTTTTTTTTTCAAAGGTGCCCTCAGGGTACATGGCTTAATAAGTCAGCTGTTAATAAAAATAACAGCAATTTAAATCTACCAACATCTCTAAAGGAGAAAGTGCTTCCAGTCTGCCTACATTATGACTGTTGCTTGCAGCCACAAGTCAACTCTGACTCCCAGAGGCCCTATGAACAACAGATCCGAAATTTGCCCTATCCTGTAGCATCCTCACAACCTGCTATGGTCAATCCCATTGCTGCAATCACTGAGTCAGGGTATCCCCTTAAGTGTCTTCCTCTTGTTCGTTGACCCAGCATCTTTCCTACTTGTTGAGTAATGCAGACTTAGATCTGACTCATAGCTGACCCTTCATTGTTTTTTCAAAGACAGTAAATCAGTCAGGAAAAATATTCTATGGAGCAGCTGGGGGACTTATTCATTGCATATGAATATGCAATATTCATATGTTTTATAAGAAACAAAAATGCAGGCTATACACATGGATTTACCAGATAGTATGCATAGAAATCAGATTGATTATATCTGTGGAAAGAACTCCTGGAGAAGTTCAGTATCAGCTGTGAAAACTAGGCCAGGAGCTGGTTGTGAAACAGACAACAAACTACTTATAGGAAAGTTTAAGCTGAAGCTGAGTAAAATTAAACTGAATCACAAAATATAACTTTGAGTCTATCCCACCTGAATTCCAGAACTATCTCAAGAACAGATTTGAGGACTTGAACAACAATGAGCAAAGACCAGATAAGTTGTGGGAGGATATGAAAAATATCATCCAGGAAGAGTGCTAACGGTCATTACAAAGACAGAGGAGGAGAAAAAGACCAAAATGGGCAAATATTGCACTAGAGCACCGTGAAGCCAAAGCAGAAGGAAGAATTCAAGATACTAAAAAGCTGAATAGAAGAACTACCAGATACTCTTCTTTATTTTCAACTTTTGAATTCCAGACATCAATTATTATTTATGCACCTTGAATGCATGTTCAATCCATTTCCGACTGCAAGAATTGGCAAAATTCTTTTTCTTCATCTTTGACTTCAGTAGTTACCATGTATATTTATTAATAATTGTATTATCAAGTCTTCTTTGTGTGAGTAACATCCAATCACTCACAGCATTGTCACTCACAGCATTGTACTTCAAGATAGATTTTAAATGTTCTTTTTAATGATAAATACAACAGTTTGTCAATTTGTCATTCTCAGCATAACAAGTCATGTAATTGTCTGATTTAACCCGCCCAACACCTGTACATCTCGGCTTACTAATGTCCAGGATGCAGATCTTTCTGAGCTCCATGTTATTTTTGACAAGTTTCAATTTTCCTAGTTGCATATCTTGTACATTTCACATTCCAATTATGAAAGGTGTTTACAGTTGTCTCTTTTTTAATTTTCAACCTTTCCATTGCTACAGTAATTGAGTCAGTCCAACTTGATGAGAGTCTTCCTATCTTTTGCTGACCTTCCACTTCTGTAAGCATAATTTTTCCCCCAAGGGCTGGCCCCTCCTAATGCCATATCCAAACTATGTGAGACAGATTTCACCATCAAAGGTACACTCTGGTTGCACTTCCTCCAACATATATTAGTTTGTTCTTTTGCAGTCCATGTGGTTTTCAGTACTATGCTCCAACGCTTTAACTCAAAACCATAGATTTTTCTTCTGCCATCCTTATTAATTGTCTAACTCTGAGATACATGAACAGTGATGGAAAATCCCAGGGTTTGAAACAGGTTCGCCTTAGTCTTGAAGCTGATGACATCATTGTTTTTAATGCTTTGGAGAGGCATTGACGGAAATTTTCCCTATGGCATATATCTTTGATTTCTAGACTACAGGTACCAAAAGTGTTGATTGTGGGCTCAGCTGAGATTAAATAGTTGATTAATTCTCTTTATCATAACGTTGCTTAATGGCCCAATAGTGAAGATTTTTGTCACCTTGATATTTAGAGGTAATCCATATTAAAGGTTACAATCTCTAATCATCTGTGGTATTTCAATTTGAATCACTTCCTGCAAGCAAAGTTGTGTCATATGCATAGTGCAGGCTTTTGATGGGTCTTCCTCTGATTCTGATGGAATATTGTTTTACACACAGACCAACTTTTGGAATGATTTGCTCAGCATACAGATTGAATAGTTATGGAGAAAGGATACAGCTCTGACACATACATTTTTCAATTTTAAACTATTCAGTGCTCTCTTGCTCTGTTCCGACAGCTTCTTAGTTTAAATATAGGTTTTTCTTGACCATAATCAAATGTTGTGGCATTTCCATTCTTCGCAACATTAGCCACAATTTATTTTAAGTCTCATAGTCAAATGTCCTTGAATAGTCCATAAAACACAAATAGATATTCTTTGGTATTCAGCCAAGATCCATCTGATATGAACAATGATATCCCTGGTGACATAGCCTTTTCTAAATACAACTTGAATCTTGGCAATTCTTTGTCAATATACTGTTTTAACCTTTTTTAAAATCTTCAGCAAGATTTTACTTGCATGTGATATTAGTTATATTTTTTGATAATTTTCACATTCTACTGGGTCACCTTTCTTGGGAATGTGAACAAATGGAATAAATATGAGTCTCTTGCAGTCAATTGCTGAGGTAAAGTCTCCAAATTTCCTGGCACAGACTAGTGAGCACAGCCAGGACTACATCTAATTGTTGAAACATGACAATTTATATCCCATCATCTTCACTGAGCTTTATTTTTTTTCCAGTGCCTTCAGTGCAGCTTGAACTTCTTTCTTCATTACCATTTGTTGTTAATCACATCACATACTGAGATGTTTCCATGTTAGTAAAATGATTGTTGTAGTCATTTTGTGCATTCCTTCAATTTTCTTTTGATGTTTTCTATCTCTCTCTCTACAAAAGGCATGTCTTTACAAAATGGAATTCTAAGATTGAGGTAAACTTCCCTTGAGCTAGAAGAATCCCTTCAGCAAACTTCTGTGCCAACAGAGTTTTTCACATTGGGGACAAATTGAGTCATATGTATTAAAGGAATTACAATGTGGATTAAGTGGCAGTAACATAATCATCATCATCAAAATCATCAGCATCATCATCATTCCAGTAGGAGCCGTTTGAAGAACTGACATGATAGTCATCGTTGTGGTGGGAATGTGCTAAAGTCACCTCTGATTCATAGCGACTCTTTGTACAATAATAGCTCTGAAGCTTGCTCTATCCTGAGCCAGTTTCATGCCCTCAGATACATCTACCCATATTGCTCTAATTATTGTATCAACTCATCTCATCTGGGGTCTTCCTCTCCTGTGCTGTCCATTCACTCTTCCAAGCATGATATCCTTCTCCAATGACCGGTCCCTGCTGGTTATATGCCCAAAGTTTGTGAGATGGAGCTTCAAAATCTAGCCTTCAAGGAGAAACTTGGTTTCAGCCTCTCCAAGAGAGATCTATATGGTGTTTTGGGGATTTTTTTTTTGGCTGTCCATGTTCAGTATTCACCTCAAGCACCACAACTCAAAAGTATCGATTTTTCTTCTGTCCTCTTATCTAGTTTTTTGATGCATAGTAAGTAATTGCAAAGACCGTGGACTGGATAAGGTGCACCTTAGTCTCCAGAATGACATTGTTGCTTCTCAGTAGTCTGAAAAGGTAGATTGTAAAAAGGTAGTCTGACAGCAGATTTACCTAATGCAATTTACCTTTTGATTTTCTGATTCCTGGTGCCTAGTTTGTTGACTGAGGAGTCAAGTGAGCTGTAACTGTTAACAACCTCAAACTCCTCTCCACCCATCAAAAGTTATCAATAAAATGGATCATAAAAGGAGTTGTTGCTCTATTTCCTATCACTTCACGTACAACCTAGCAGTTATTAATCTGTTCTTTAAATGTTCATTTATTCGGACTCTGAATGTCATTAGCTAAACCAAACAGTTACTGGTTTTTCTTCCCCCTGTCTATCTTTAGTTCAATATCTTGAAAACCATCAGTCTGGTTCATATGTGTGTAAATATACACAGACACACAGGTCTATAATGCCACTGACACACACAATAGTATCACTTAGGGAATCCTTAAATAACAGAAAATAGTTATGAAGAAATTGCCTCAAAGTTTTTATAGTTCACTAAACCTCCTTCCATATACTCTTTAAATTCTGTAGATAAAGGTAGGATAAATGTGGGCCTGCTAAGCTAAAGGTGAGTAGTTTGAACCCAACAGCTGCCCCATGAGAAAAAGAAGAGTAATCTGTTCCTGCTAGGTTTGCAGCTTGGAGAACCTGATGAAAGGTCCCCATGATTTGATCTGGACAGCAGTTCACTCAATTATTTTTGTAGGTAGTGGATTATGGTGGAAGGAGGAGTGGCGTCCACCTCCATAATAGCTTGTGTCCGGAAACCCTATGAACTTGGAAAGAGGATGAAAGGCACCCAAGCGTCAAGGACTCTCCTTCACAGGGTCGCTATGAGTTGCTTGCAACTTGATGGCACTTAACAACAACAACAACAACAACAACAGTGGATTATGTGCCTTACAGAGTATTACATCCTTCTATCCACTTTTGATCTCAATAACCATTGTACATCTTCATTTTTTTCCCTCTCTTTCACACACAAAAAATCCTTGAAAGCAAGAATTACATCATATTTATCTTGATTTTTCCAAATGCTTGTGATGTTAATAATTTTTATATACTTTAGTGCTTTTGAATCTAATAATATATTTATGTAACTTGACAAACTCAAGACTATAACTGTATTTTTTTTTTAATTTAGAGAGGTGGTTTGTTGGTTTAGCTTTTTTTTTTTCCTAATTTTTTTTCTAATGATTGGGCCATGATGAGTGTCCAAGAGATTTTGCTTCAACTGAGTCAATTTTATAAAGAAATTCCAGAGCTGGTTTCATGTTCAGGCCAACAGAGGGATATATCTTCTATTTAAAACACTTAAAATGGGAGGAAAATTAAGACAAAAAGTCATGAGAAAATGTGTAAAACTAGATGTATGTTGGAAAGCACAGTCACTTTATACTGATTTTAATGTCAGATTTTAAGTTGACTTTAAGTAAATTGTTGTCTATATATACTTTCAAAAGTTTATATCTAGTCTAAAAGCATTAGACAAAATGTAGATAAGTGAAATTATGAGTACCAAGTTTCACAAAAATAAACACAGATCAGATCAGTTTGTGTTGAAAAAGAAAATTCTTTGTGTTTCTAACCCTAACAAGAAAGGACATCAGATTAGAGTTAGGCTTTTGACGTTAAATGGGGGAAAGCAAAAACATGCATAATTGGCTTCCAAATGTGAAAGTCAGTGGTGACAAGATGATCAGGGGATAATTTGCTTTGTTATTAGGTGCCATCGAGTTGACTGTGACTCATGACAGCACTTTGAACAACAGATCTGAACTTGCCATATCCTGTGCCATCCGTAGGGTCTCTGTCCGCTCAAGCCCATTGCTGCAGTCACTGTGTCAATCCAGCTCATAGAGAAAAATCCAGTTGGGTTTCATAGCATAAAACTTGAATGTTAACACATTGTCTTTTTTTAAAACAATGTCTTTTCACTTCTATATCATAAACTATCATGAACATTTCAATGATAATATTAACCAAATCTTCTCTTTTTATGTGTCCAAGTAGCTAATGAGTCATAGCAAAATGACTTAGCCTTTTATTTCTCTCTTGCATGGGAGTTTAAGTTCTGAGATGTAAATCATCAATCATCAGGAGATGAGTGGTTATTTTTTTGATGGTAAAAAAAGGGCATAAAATGAATATAGGACAACAATAATGATATCTTAATGTCAGAAACCCACTATTCTAAGGCAGAAAAATCACCATTACTTTATAATCTGGCAATTGTAAAACACTTTACAGGTTACTTATCCTACACACCAAACATGGCATGACTTAGTATATAAAAAAAAAACTCCAAACCCCAAAATATCTGTAGGTGTTGTTTCCATATCCTCATGGTCTGAATGACAGTTTCTATTGTCTTCAGCAGAAAATGTAGCCCATGTTCTAGATAAATCTCCTTGAAAGGCCTATCTATCTGTTGACATTGGCTGGATTTCTCTCTCTTTCTCTTTTTTTTTTTTTTCTGTGACTTGGCTTGATTTACAGTTCTCTCATGTTTATCTTCAGAGATATATGTCCTAGTATAGAATGCAAGTCAGGAGAACAAGGAGTCCTAAGTGTGTTTCCATTTCACACCGTTTAATAATAGATTATTTTGAGTTCTCTGAGTACTCAGAAAAGGTGTACCTGGAAACATAAAGGTTTGCATTCACATTCGCTTACTACAGATTTTCCAGACTTTGTTAGAGAGGTCAGTAATTAATATTATTTTAGTTATTTTACTGAAGGTGAATCAGAGCCAAGTTAGGAGGTATTTTAGTGACAATGGGTTTACAGACTCTATTAATTTGTTGCCTAATTTCAGCATGAAAATAGAATCAGTTGGAATCCAGCTCCTCTGTATATCCTTCCTTGGTCTGCTGGGACTCAGAAATATTTCTTGCCATACTTCTGCCTGCTTTCCATACCACACTTGGCCCATATCATAGATTGTTGGCTATCTCAAGTTGTGGGTCAGCTCATGCCTGGATGGATCTGACCAGAGAGAAATACTGTCAGGAGAATGAAGTGCAAGAGAAAAAAACAAGGCGCAGGCAATATTTATTCCCCACCACTACTACCTTTCTTTGCCTTAGACAATATTTCTAGCTATACTTGCATCTCCCTTGACTCCTATTCCACTAATTGGCCCAACTACCTTCTTCCAGATAAGTTCAGAACCTGGGTTCCAACTTAATTGTTGTTTTTCTGTGCCATGGAGTGAGAATCAACCCATAGCAGACCCTCCAACAGATTTTCAGAGGCTGTAAATCTAATGGGAGGAGACTGCTCATCATAGATCTGAAACTTTCCTTGTTCTGAACCAAATGTCCAGCATGCTTAAGCCTGCTGTTACAGTCACTATGTCAGTGTCATTGAAGTCTTGCTTTCTTTCACTTACCCTCTCCCTTTGCCATCAAGAGTCAAGGACTGGACTCTCTTGACAACATGCTATTTTGCAGGAGCTTATGAAGCCAACAGAGAATACTGCAAAAGGTATTATAATTATATATCTCAAGGTTTATTTGGGACCACAATGTCCAAAACCCACTTATAATTTCACATAAAATTAATCCAGAAGGTAAGATTTAAAAGACAATTCAAATCTTAATACTCAGTCAAGTATTAATAGCCAAACTATTTTATCTAACTACTAATTTATTCACAGCCGATATTCAAATAATCAGAACCCTCAACACAGCTAATTTTCTCCACTAAATCTGCAGGGACAATGTAAAAAGTAGACAGCATGGTGGTCGTTTCCAAGGTATCTGGGTTGCAGTTCTGAAAATCAGTTTTTTATGCTGAGAGAGAGAGAGAGAGAGAGAGACAGAGCGAGCAGTTGGCCTAGTGGACAGAAAGCCATGCTCCCAAGCCAAAGGTGGGTGACTCTACTCCGCGGCCCTCGAGCCTGCCTTTAATAGTTTTTGGTGAAACATTCTTCTAGATCATGTAACCCTGGTATGTCCACTTGCTGTACGGAGGTAACTCATGGTTTCTGTGAAGCCGAACACTATGACATCGATAAGTCAAATGTGAGAATCGTTACCCATGGTGGACAGTGTTTGGTGAAGCTCCCCGATTAAAAAAAGCTTGAAAGCAGTAGTAGCATCCACTTCCACAATAGCTTGCCTCAAGAAACCATATGAACCTGAAGAAAGGACAAAAGTGTTACAGGAGATATCCAGGACTTTCATTCATATGGTCACTATGAGTTGACTGCAACTCAACGGCACTTAACAACAACAACCTTTTTGTTCAGGGAGTAACCCCTGTTCAGGTGTCCCAGAGTCAGAATCTCAGAAATCAGAATTGAGCTGTTTCTTCTTCAGATAAACGCTGGATATCCTGAAGGGTCCCACTCAGAAAGGTAGTCATTCAAAACTGAAGTATTGCATTACAAGATTAGCACATTAGGCCTCTGGGCTTAGAATAGTTGCTTTTTGTTGTTTATTTGTTTGTTTTAAATTTAACACGCAATTATCTGTGCTCAATATAGCATATTTTGACTAGTTCAGGGAGAGGCCTAAGTCTTCTCTTGGTCTTACCTATCAGACACATTTTGCTAACTTCTAACATTTTAAATCTTAGCCTTCAAGCTCCATTCTATATTTCTAATAAAATGTTCTTACCACTACCACTCACTAGAGCACACTTAGATTAACAGATATGGAAACTGAAGACTCATCAACAATTTTCATTAAGCAGATGAAACAACCCTGCTTGCTAAAACTGAGGAGGACCTGAAATGCTTGCTGCAGAGGGTAAAGAACTGCAACTTTCAATATGAATTGAAGGTCAACATTAAGAAAATAAAGATTCTCACCACTGGGTCGATTGGCAGCATCATGATAGATGGTGAAGAGATTGAGATTGTTAATAGCTTCAGTTTGCTTGGCTCTACAATCAACACTCCTGATATCAGCAGCCAAGAAATTAAAAGATGAATTGTGTTGGGAAAATCTGCTGTCAGAGACCTCTCCAAAGTACTGAAGAGAAATGATGTCCATCTGGAGACTATGGTGTGTCTGATACTAGTCATGGTCTGATGATAGAAGGAGAATTGACGCTTTTGAACTGTGGTGCTGGAAAAGAGTACTGAATATACCATGGACTGCTAGGAGAACAAACAAGTTCATCCTGGAGAAGGTGAAGCCAGGCTGCTTCTTGGAAGTAAGGATTCTGAAGCTTTGTCTGACATACTTTGGACATGTGGCAAGGCGGGACCAGTCCTTGGAGAGGGAGGACATGCTTGGAAGGGTGGAGGGGCAGTGCAAGAGAGGAAGACCCTTGATGAGGTGGATTGATTCAGTGACTGGGGTAATGGGGTGGGTAAGTCAGAGACAGTAAGATTGGCACATATTAGAGCAGGGTTTAGGGCTGTTCTACATAGGGTCGCTATGAGTCACAGGCACATAACTCAATGGCACATAACAAAAAAAACGACATTCTAAACTTAAATTTTGCTCTATATTTCTAACAATATTATCTGCATCATACCACTGCATTCTTTTCTTCTTCACACTGACCCTTCTAGGCATACTTAACACAGGAATTATAATCCCTTGCAACCAAATGTGACACAGAAAGTTTGCATTAGGCTCTTAACAGACTAACTTATGCTCTTTTAGCACTCCTTAGCTTTACAGAATCCATTTTATATTTCTAACAATATACTCTTAACGTATGTCCAAAGATTGTGAGATGAAGTCTCACCATCCTTGCGTCTTAAAAACAACTTAGTTTCATTTCCGCCAAGATATCCTTGTTAGTTCTTTTGGCAGCCCACTAACATCATCATTCAAGTACAATTCTCTTTTAGTCTTCCGTATTCCTTTTTCAGCTTTCAGATGCAGGTGAAGCAATGGAAAAGACTATGGCTTGGATCAGGCACAAATTAGTTTTTAAATTAATGTCCTCGCTCCTTAGAACTTCAAAGAGGTCCTTGACTGAAGATTTCCCTAATGCAACGCGTCTTCTGATTTTTTAACTCCTCTTTACCATATGCGTTGATTGTCAATCCAAGAAAATGAAATAATTGATAATTCTAATGTTTTATCCATCTATTGAAATGTTGCCTAATGGTCCCGTGGTGAGGAATTTTATTTTCTTTATGTTGATATGTTGATATTGAAGGCTGTATATTTTTTTTTTCATCAAGTACGTAAAATCTACTTTACCTTCTAAAAGGAAGATTGTGTCATCTGCATAATGCAGATGGTTGATGACTTTTCCTCCAGGTCTGATGATACTTTCTTCTTCAAATAGTCCATCTCCTCAAATCACTTTTCAGTATATAGACTGAGTAGGAATAGAGAAAATATACAGCCCAGAAATGTCACCATCCTTGATAATAAAATATGTTTCTTTTTCTCTGCAGGGTGTAGTGCTCAGAGATATAAATGCAATAAGAGAAGCCTAAAAAGTGAAAATGGTATGAGCACAGGACAGAAGAGTTGACATACATACTGGAGGTGAGAACACAAATTACTCGAAATAGGAAAAGTAAACATACTAATGAGGACTGCATCTTATTTGGCAAAAAGTAGGGATGACATTTTTTAAAGCATTCATTTACATTGCAAACAATTACAATTTAAAAATTATGTGTCAGCATCTTAGGTAATATTTCAAAGATTTTTCTAAAAAAATTCCATTGTTTTCCTGTTAGGTCCAGTTCATGTAACCATCTACTGGTTATCAGTGGCTATAAATCTTGGCAAGAGGAGATTGCCCACCTTTCTTCAGGCACATATGAAAAAATGACAAATGGATTTCAAAGATGTCATAGTGCAGTAGTGGAGTGAGAGCAGCAAACACCATTATAAAACAGAAAAAAAGGCAGGAAAACCAAAAAAAGATGAGGGTAATGGGGACTATGGAAACACATTATTAACTTTTATACGCTATAAGCTTCAAATTAACTTGTGGTCAAGGATCTCTCCAAAGTGCTAAAGAGTAATAATGCCAGTTTAAAGACTAGTGTGTTCCTGAAATAAGTCATGGTCTTTTTTATTATTTCTTTTTGAAAAAAAATGATTTATTTTTAATTTATTATTAATTTCAATGAAAATTTACAGACTTTGGGTTTCCATTCATTCATTGTTGCACTTTTCTTCCCTCCCAAACCTCCCTCCCCACTAGTACACTACCCTCTTGGATAAGTAAAAGAAAAATTCCTTCATTGTTTTACAATCTATCCCCTCAAGTCCACTCCACTATGTAGCCTTCGCTCTGGACTCCTGTTGTGACAAAAATACCTAATAATTTTCCCTCTTAAACAGTTTTCTCCCTCATCTGTTTCAATGCAGTATACATTATTGAACTCATCCTTCTCAGTCTCACTCCAATCCCAAGATCAATCCTGTTTTACAACAGTGGCACCTTTTGTGACTGAGATACTTTACTCAGCAGAATGTCCTCCAGGGTCACCCATTTTGAATAATATTGCATGAATTCCTTGTTTTTCATTGCAGCATAGTATTCCATTGTGTGAATATACCACAGCTTCTCTACCCATTTGTTTGTTGTTGGGCACTTAGGTTGTTTCCAACTCCTTGCTATTGTGAACAAAGCCGCAATAAACATGGGTGTGCATATAACTGCTTGGATGTCAATGTTAAAGTTAGACAATGACTAAGGATGACAGAAAAAGGAACAATGCCTTTGAATTATGGTGTTACAGAAGAATGCGGAATACCTTAAGGACTTCCAAAAGAACAAGCAAGTCTGTCTTGGAGGAAGTGAAACCAGGGTGCTCAAAGAGATGAGGATGGTGAAACTTCATTTCACATATTTTAGGCATATGGTCAGGAGGGGTCAGCAACAGGATGGGAAAAAGTAAGAGCCAGAAAAGAGGAAGATCCTCAACAAGGAGCATTATAAGATTGTGGGTGTAATGGTGAGGTCTAAGATTTTAAGGGTGGGACAGGATAGGGCAAGATTCAGAGCTGTTGTTTATAGGGTTATCATGAGTTATAATCAGCTCAGTGGCACCTAGTAACAATAACAACAACAACAGCTCAAGCTAGGAGTAATCCTGAAGAAACAGGAAACTTTTCCCTGTCTTGCTTTATTTCTGATGGCAGTGTATACGTATGTGATAGTATTCTGCCTGTCACTCTGATATTGATTGCCATGAATCATTGACATAGTCCAATTTCTCATTATTGCAATGAGCCATACAGTTGGATATGACTAATAACGACTCTGAATAATTGATGGAAACGTTGCCGTATCCTGTGTAATCCTCAAGATCTCTGACATGTTTGAATGGGGAAAATGTCCACGTTTCTTGACATACGTTAGTGAACATATCCACAGCTCCACATGTTTGTGGAAATACTTCATTTGGTACTTCTTCAATTCCTGAGGCCTTATTTTACAACCAATACCTTCAGTGTAGCTTGAAAGTCTTTGTTACCATTCATTCTTGATCATATTTTACTTCTCTGAAGCATTCAGTCTCTACCATTTCTTTTTTGTGTAGTTTCTCTGTATATTTCTTATATCTTCTTTTGATGCTTTTGTATCATCAAAATTTTTGCCCAAAGAACCCCTCAGGATTGCAACATGAGTCTTGAATTTGTTCTTCAGATCTTTTAGCTTAAGAAATGCTTATGTGTTCTTCCCTTTTGGTCTTTTTTATAGCTGTAGTATTAAAGGCTTATTATTTAAAATGGCTTTCCTATGCATTGAATTTGACTTTGCCATGTGGATGGACACGAACATGTGAGGAGGGTGTCAGCCTATCCATAAGGGGATTTGCTAATCTTGTCACTAAATTGAGCAGACTCAGGAGTCTCACTGCCCACAGAAGCAGGTATGCAGTGCTTCGCCTCCAGAGACAGAGATTCTTACACCAGCTAGTCCTACAGCAATAGCAGCAATGGCCAAAGATGAGACCAGAGGTCCAACATGAGCCAGAGCTGACCTTAAGACTGCTACCCCTCATGGAACAAGAGCTAAGAGACTTTGCCCAAGTTTGTGAAGACTGGGAAGGAGGAGCCATAACTAGTTAGACTGAGATCTCTGAAATACTGGCCTAAAACCATGAGGCCTCAAGGCAGAGCTGTCCGTCAGCCCATTTTGGAAGCTGCCCTGTTCAACTGTGTTCTGCTACTAACCTGAATTATATAGTCTTTTGAATTCTCTAGTATGGTTCTATGAATACAATGGTAAGAATTTTGTTTTCTTGACATTGAGACACAATCCATATGGAAGGTTGCATTCCTTCTACGTTTCTCTTTAGCAAGCAAGGTTTTGTCATCTTCATAACACTGGTTATTTATGAGTCTCCCTCCAAACCTAATCCCACATTCCTCTTCATAGAAGCCAGTTTCTCAAATAATTTGCTCAGCATACAGATTAAATAGATATGGAGACATAATACAAACCTGACACACTCCCTTCTTAATTTGAAACTGTGCAGTGTTTCCCTGCTCTGTTCTCACAACAACCTCCTGGTCAAAATATAGGTTCTAACATGAGCACAATTAAGTACCCTGGGACACCCATTCTCCTCAACATCAGTCACAACTTGTAATGATCCACACAGTCAAATGCCTTTGCATAGTCAGTAAAGCACAAATAGACTTTCTTTTGCTATTCTTTACTATCAGCCAGGATCAATCTGACATTAGTAATGATATCCCTGGTGTCACAGACTCTTCTAAATTCTGGTTAAAGTTTCCTTTCTATGCACTATTCTAGTCAGTTTTTAATGATCTTCAGCAGTATTTTACTTGCATGTGATACTAATAATATTGTTTGATAGTTTCCACATTCAGTTGTATCACCTTTCTTGGGAATAGGAGTAAATGGATGGATGGATGGATGGATGGATGGATGGATAAGAGATTGAAACTGCCAACGACTTCTTAGTTGGATCCACAATAAACACCCTTAGTACTAGCAGTTGAGAGATGAGATGGATTGTACTGGGAAAATCTGCAGTTAGGGACTTCTAATAATTGAGGAAAATGATGTCAGTTTGAGGGCTAAGGTATGTCTGATTCAGGACATGGTCTTTCTGATCACTTGCTATGTATCCGAGAGTTGGACAATGAACAAGGATGACAGAAGAATAATCAATACCTTTGAGCTGTGGTATTGAAGAATAGTGCTGAACATCCCATGAACTGCCAACGGAACAAACAAATATGTCTTGGAGAGGGTGCAACCAGAGTGCTCTTTAGAGGCAAGGATGATGAAGCTTTGTATCACATACTTTGGGCATGTTCTTAGAAGGGACTATTCCTTGTAAAGGGATATGATGCCTGGAAGGTTATAAGGTCGGAGGAGAGGAAGGCCCTCGACCAGGCGTGTTGATACAGTGACTGTCACAATGGGTTCTAGTGTTTCAGGAAATGTCAGGATGACACTAGATAGGACAGGGTTCAGATGTGTTGTTCATAGAGTTGTGAAGAGTCATATTTGACTCAATGGTACCTAACAATAATATAATTCTATGTGGTATGTGTGCTATCATGTTGGATTGTGGACCCAGTGATGCAGTAAGATTGGTGTTTGGATGAGTAGAAAGAGATATGGAAGCATGAGAGACATGTCTGACATCATGAGAACTGGTTTTGTGCTGTTCACATTAATGAGGCAGTACCCCATTGTGAAATTGGAAAAGGTCAGATATAGTTGTCCTCGTGTGGCCCTTGCTCTTTTTTCCCCCTTTCTTTTTTAAGTGTAATTAATTTTAATGAACATTTACAGAGGTTCTGGATTTTAATTCATTCATTGTTGCACTTTTTTCTTTACACCCCTTCACCTAGTTCGCTTGGGGGGGGATTGTATACCAACAAAGAAGTTTATCTTTTGCTTTATAAAGAGAGGAGTGAACTGGCCCTTGCTCTTTTAACAAACACTTTGTTTCTCAATCTGTACTTTTAAATCTTCTGTGCAGCTCTCTTTTTTCAGCATTCCTTCCCTTTGGTTTGGCTTCTTTAAATGCTGGTGCAAATTTCTGATTCTGTTCTGGCATCTATTTTGATCTTTTCTTCCTCCTCCCCTTTTTTTAAAGACCTTTTCTTCCTTCATCAATGATGTCCTTTATGCTATTCCACAACTCATCTGATCTTCTGTCATTAGTCCAGTTCAGCAAAGGATACCTGATCCAGGGCATTGTCTTTGCAATGACTTGCTATGCATCAGAGAGCTGAACAATGACCAAATGGGACAGAAGACTAATTGATGCCTTTGAGTTGTGGTGCTGAAAAAGAATATTCGACATACCATGGACTGCCAAGAGAACAAACAGATCTGTCCTGGGGAAGGTGAAACCAAGCTGATCCTTAGATGCAAAGATTTTCTGAGACTCTATCTTAAATAGTTTGGGTATGTTGCCAGGAAGGACCAGTCGTTTGAGAAAGACATCAAACTTGAAAGAGTGGAAGGACAATGCAAGAAAGGATGAGATAGATGACACAATAACTAGGGTAATGAGGGTAGGTGTGTCAGAGGCAACGAGATTAGCTCAGGATAGAGCAGGGTTCAGAGCTATTGTGCATAGGGTCGCTATAAATCATAGTCAACTTGACAGCAGATAACAACAACAAAAACAACATATTAAGCCAGACTCACTGCTATAAAGGAGGATCTCAACTCATAGAGACACTATGGGGGAGAAATCATATTTTCACAGACTCTCAAGATTGTAAATCATAAGGGACGTGGGTTACCACATATTTCTTCCATGGAGTGGTAGATAGGTTTTATCCACAATCTTTTAACTAGAAGCCTAAACCGTAACCACAGTGGCACCAGAGCTCCATGAAATGCCAAATTGTTGCAGTTAGTAAGCAATCTCAAGTCAGAATTGATTCACAGATAACACTTTTGGGGTTTCTGAGGTTTAAATCATACAGGAGAAACTTGCTCATCTTTCTCCTACAGCAAAGCTGCTTTTGGGTTTGCAGCACAATCTCTTACCACTAGACCACTAGCTAAATTAAGTGAAGTACAGTTCATAGTGATCCTGTGAACAAAAGATCTATATCTTAGTATGTCCTGTGGCATACTCATTAACTCTGATCTATTTCATCCTGTGGGTCAGTCCATCTGGTGGAAGGTATTCCTTTCCTTTGTTGACCCTACACTTTTCCAAGCATTGTGCCTCTTTGAAAGGAATATCTCTTTGAAACAACATGCTCAAAGTGTGGGAGATTAAGCTTTGTCATCCTTGCCTCGAAGAAGGACTTTGGCTTCACTTTCTCAAGACAAATGACTGAAAAGACCATGGTCAGAATCAGGTGCACATTAGTCTGTAACCTGACACCATCTCTCCTTAGTATTTTGGAAAGATCCCTGAGAGAAGATTTTCCCAATTCAACAAATATTTTAAATTTTTAATTATTTCTAGAAGCTGGGCTCTATGAAGGAGAACATGACATTAGAATTGGAAGAAGACTCATTAATAACCTTCCTTATGCTGATGACACAACCTTGTTCTCTGAATATGAAGAGGACTTGAAGCACTGCAGCCTTCAGTATGGATTACATCTCAACAACAAAAAAACAAAAAATAATACACACATACACACAACACAAAAATCCTAGCCACTGGACCAATAGACAATATCATGACAGATGGAGGAAAGGTTCAGACTGTCCATGATGTCATCTTACTTGGACCCACGATCAATACACTTAGTATTAGAAGTCAGGAGATCAGGAGACATATTACATTCAGAAAGAATATAGTGTAGAAAGGAATTTCTCCAAATTCATGAAGAGCAATGATGTCAGCTTAAGGACTAAGGTACATCTAATTCAGGCCATGATATTTTTCAGTCACGTATTTTGCATCTGAGAGCTGGATTAGTAAGGATGACAGAAGAAGAATAATTAATACCTTTTGTCTCTGGTATTGGAAAATAGTACTGAATATCCCATGACTTGCCAAAAGAACAAACAGATACGTCTTGATGAAGGTGTAGCCAGGGTGCTTCTTAGAAGCAAAAATGATGAAGGTTCATCTTACAGCCAGGGTGCTTCTTAGAAGCAAAAATGATGAAGGTTCATCTTACAGGCTTTGGGCATGTTGCTAGGACAGGACATTCCTTAGAAAGGACATCATGTTTGGAAACATTTAGGGAAGATGAAGGAAAGCCAGATTCTCAACCAGGTTGATTGACACAGTGAGTGTAGCCATAGGCTCAAGTGTGTCAGAGATTGTGAGGATAGCACAGGACAGGATAGAGTTCATATCTGTCGTTCAGAGGATTGCTGATTCCTACTCAACTCAATGGCACCTAACAACAACAGCAGTTCCGAGGTTGTTTTGGATCCAAGAAAGATGGAATTGTTTACAACTTCAATCTTTTCTCCATCTACCTAGATGCTGCACATTAGTTAGGTGGCAAGGATTTTTGTCTTCTTTATGTTGAGATGTAATCTGTATTGAAGACTAGTCTGATCCTCTGCAGCAAGTGTTTTAAATTCTCCTCACTTTAAAATAACAATGTTGTCACGTGCATAATGCAGGTTCTTGGTGATTCTTCATCTGATTCTGTTGCTACATCTTTTTTCAATATTTAGTTTCTATACGTTAAGCAAACAATTTGAGAACCTGGGCTTTGTGAAAGGTAATGTAACTTCAGGTTCAATGGAAGACTCTTCAACATTCTGATGTATGCCAATAACACGATCTTGCTTGCTCAAAGGGAGGGGTATTTTAAATGCTTGCTTTGAGAGGGTGAGTTATTGTTTTTATGTGCTGTGGAGAAGAAACTGACTCATAGATGAAACTACAGCAAGTTGTCAGGGGCAGTAACTCACATGAGAGTTGACTGGTGAAATGGTGGGTTTCAAGCACGTGTCTTTGGTTTAACAGTGCAGCTCTATACCATTAGGCCACTTGGGCATATGCAAAAACATAAGCTCATTGGGTGAGAGTGCATAATCTCCCCTCTCTTCTCTGTTCAGTAAAAGGCTTTTAAAATTATCAAATTGCTGGTACTTTTTCACTATCTTTTGTAAAGCCAGGAGAAACCATGATCTGAGAGCCTTTTTTCACTATTTTTTCCCCATGTTTTAGAAAAATTTCCTAAAACTCCTCTTTAGATGAGTTGACATGTTATTCTTGTTGTTTTGAGCCATTGAGTCACCTGCATCTCATAGCGACCCTAAGTAAAACAGCTCTGAACTCTGCCTTAGCCTGAGTCAGTCTCACTGACTCTGACACACCTAATCCCATTGCCGAGTTATCATGTCAATCCATCTTATCCAGAGATTTTTCCCTTCTGCACTGTCCTTCCACCCTTCCAAGCATGATGTCTTTCTCCAAGGACTGTTCCCTCCTGGCCACATGCCCAAAGCATGTGAGGGAAAGCTCAAAATCCTTGTCTCTAAGGAGAAACTTGGTTTCACCCTCTCCAAGACAGATCTTTTTGTTCTACTAGCTGTTCAATACTCCTCTTCACCATCACAATCAAAGGCATCAATTCTTCCTCTATCATCCTTAGTCATTGTCCAGTTCTCTGATGCACAGCATGTAATTGCAAAGACGCTGGCCTGCATCAGGTGCACCTTAGTCTCTAGAATGACGTCATGGTTCCTCAGCACTCTGGAGCAGATTTCCCCAATGTAATTTGATTTTTTTTTTATCTCTTGACTACTGATGCTAAGAGTGCTGACTGTGGAGCAAAGCAAGCTGAAATTTTTTGAAAAAGGTATTTTATACTAGTTTACTTACAAAGTTTGTATTCATCATTTTTCACACCAGATATTTCTCATTTCCTTTACTCATCACTCCCTCCACACAACAAATTGTGTGACCATGCAATTAAGCACCCCTCTTCCCTCCTTTTGGAAACAGAAGTAGCATCCACTTCCGTAAATAGCTTGCCTTGGGAAACCCTATGAACATGGAAAAAGGATAAAAGTCACACAACTGTCAAGGACTTTCATTCATATGGTCTCTATGAGTTGCCTATGACTCGACGGCACTTAATAACAACTTTCCTCCTTGGTCTTGTACAGAAATTTTAACAACCTCCATCCATCATGGTGCTACCAATTGGTGAGAATTTTTGTCTTCTTGATGTTGAGTTTTAATCCATATTGAAGATCACATTCCTTGACCTTCTGTAGCAAATACTTCAGGTATTCCTCAGTTTACTAAGCAAGATTGCATCATCTGTTGATAAGTCTTCCTTCCTCTAATCCTGATACAACATTTCTCTTTATAAAGTCCAGCCTCTTGAATAATCTGTTCTGCTGTATACAAATGGAAAATAATCGGTGATGGAACAATCTTCTAAAAAGCCCACACTCCAGACATATAATATATAAAGGCAGAAGAATATGCACTATTCCGAGCTTCCAGCTAGACATATTCTCCTGAACTTGTCAGGTACACACTTACAGGCCATATATAATCACTCATCCACACACAGAAAGTATCATGGTGCATGCATGACAGTCCCATGTCAAGTATATTTTAAATTATGGACTTGTACAGTCAAAGTTGCCATTCTTCAGTTTCCAAGGAATTTTTTATGTGTAAATATGTAATTAAGAATAAGGGATGAATGAGTAGTCTCGTCCAGACACAGGGGAGATAAATATTACTTAACAAACCTTAACTAAGAATTCCATTAGTTTGGTTCCTGTTATCTGATAAGATCTGCAAGGTTTCCATGGTAGTATGCTGCATGTTTTAAAATCAGGAACTATGTGTGTTAAGGCTTTATCCTTTTTCTATAATTGTCTAATATGTCTGCATATTAAATCATTTGGGAAGCTGGACTTTGTGAAGAGGAATGTAGCATTAGGATGAGAGGAAGACATCTCAATCTGCATTATGCAAATGACATAATTTTGCATGTAATTTTCAATATAGGTTACATCTTAACATCAAGAAAACAAAAATCCTCGCCACTGGGCCAATGTGCAACATCATGATAGATACAGAAAAGATTGAAGCTATCAATGATTTCAACTTACTTGGATACACAGTCAACATACTTGGTATCAGCAGTGAAAAAAATCAGAAGACATGCTTCATTGGGAAAAATTTGCTTTCAAGGAACTCTCCTAAGTTCTAAAGAGCAATAAGATAGTTTAAAGACTAAGGTGCACCTGCTTTAAGCCATAGTTTTATCAATTACTTGCTATACATCTGCTAGTTGGACAATGAATAAGAGTAACAGAAGAACTGATATTTGTGAGCTGTGGTACGGAAGAAGAGAATGAATATCTCATAGACTGCAAAAAGAACAAGAATGTCTGAGGAAAAGTACAACCATGTTCTCCTTAGTGCTAACCATGATGAAGTTTCTCTGCATGTGTTTTGTGCATGTTGTTAGGAGGTGATGATCTTTGGAAAAGACATCCTGCTGGAAAAGGTGTGGAGATGCCATGCAAGAGAGGAAGACCTTCAAAAAGATGGATAATAAACAACCTAAATTAAAAAAAAAAAAGGAAAAAAAAGATGGATAAACACAGTGACTATAAAAACAGTTTCAAGCATATCGGAAGTTTGGAGGATGGTATAGAATAGGGTAGAGCTCAGATCAATTGTCCAGAGGGTCGCTCTGAGTCACATTCAATTTAACAGCATCTAAAACCAACAACAGAAATAGTCTTAGAAAGTGGAAGTCATTCTCTGAGGATAAAGACTGTTTTACAAGCTTGAAAGCACTCCACATTTCTCAACTCTAAGAAAAGGAATCGGTTAAAATCATGTTGCAGTACTATTTTTGTTATTAATGTCTTTCCAGTGGTTTCTACTCATATTTCCTATAATAGATAAGGATTGGCTCAACATTTACACAACTGAAAAACTTGACCAAGTCAGTTATCTATGTTTAAAACCCCGAGGGAACTATTTAAATGCCAGTAGTAAGTAACTGATAAAAAGGATTGAATTTTCTTTTTATCAGTGGCCTGTAATAGCCTTTTAATTATCAAAGCATCACAATAAATTATCTCTCAAGAAGATTATAGATTTTACATCTAGTTCCCAATTCTAAATTTATACAAGCTGAGAGTAGAGATCATTCTCTTAAAGCCAAGAAAAAAAAATAGAAAAAAAAAGTTTGTTGCTTTTATAAACATGGCTCAAGAAATGGGGTTCGAGCATGAGTTCTATTTTTCTGAATAGTTTAATTCACCGGATCTGGATTTATGTGAAAGAAAATACTCTTATCTCTATTATTTGTTTGCTTGGAAACGTTGACTTCTTTTTCTTTTCTTCCTAAACTAAGTTTTCATATATGAGCATGGGAAAGTTTATCTCAGAGATACATATCAGAAGGGATATGCTGGACTTCACAGCAGTATATGAAATTGAGTAATTCTTACACTATTATTTGCAAGCGGAATACACTATAGTCTATTATCGCATGATCATATTATTCATGTGCAAGTTCAACTTGAAGCTAAAAGAAATGAAAACAATTTCACAAGGACCAAAATATGACCTTCAGTCTATCCTTCCTGAATTTAAAAAAATCATTTTAAAGATAGATTTTTGCCATTGAGCACCAATAATCAATAATCAGATGAGTTGTAGGATGACATCACAGACATCTTCCATGAAGAAAGCAGAAGGTAAATAAAAGGACAAAGGAGAAAGAAAAGACTAATACGGACGTCAGAATAGACTCTGAAAATTGCAATGGATCATTGAGAAGCCAAATCAAAGGGAAGACATGTTGAAGTAAAAGAGTTGAACAGATGATTTCAAGGAGAAGCTTGAGAAGATAAAGGGATAAAGTATTATAATGGAAGTGCAGAAAGTTGGAATTAAAAAGTGAGAGAGAGAAAGAGAGAGAGAGACAGAGAGAGAGAGAGACAGAGAGAGAGAGAGAGAGAGAGAGAGAGAGAGCGCACTGGCTCAGCATTTCTCAAGCTAAAAGAACTAAAAAACAAATCTAAAATTTAAGTTGCAGTTCTGATAGACGCTAACAGCTGACTCTTGAATGAGCCAGGAAGTGTTAAAAGGGGATGAAGAGTTATTAAACCAAAAAGAATTAGCCAACACTAAAATATTTCAGGAAGTTTATGTTCAAGAACCCAGGTGATGAAGGAAGATGATTAAGCTTCACTGAAGGCATTGGCAAAAAAGTAAACCCCAAGAATCGATGAGGTATTTATTGACATGTTTCAAATACCAGATGCAGCCGGAGACATGCTAATAAGTCTGTACCAGAAAATTTGGAAGACAGCTACCTGGTGAACAGATTATAAGAGATCCGTATTTGTTGCCATTCCCAAGAAAGTTGATCTAATAGAAAGTGGAAATTATTGAAAAATATCATTCATATCACATGCAAGTAAAATATTGCCAAAGATCATTAAAAATCACTGTAACACTACATTGACAGAGAACTACCGGAAATTTAAGCTGGCTTTAGATAAGGCTATGGCACCTGAGATATCACTGCTTATGTCACATGGGTCCTAGCTGAAAGTAGAATATATCATAAGGAATGTCTACTTATGCTTTATTTATTATGCAAATGTACTTGACTTCTTGGATCATAGTAAATTATGGCTAACATTGAGAGGAATGAGAATCTGAGAACACATAACTCTGCTCATATGGAACCTATACCTAGATCAAGACACTGTTGTCTGAACAGAGCAAAGAAAGATAGCATTGTTTAAAATTAGGGAAGGTGTACATCAGCGTTCTGTCTTCTCTCCTTATCTATTCAACTGTATGCTGAGCAAATCATTTGAGAATCTGGACTCCATGAAGAAGAATATGACGTCATGATCAGAGAAAGATGCATCAATAAACTGCAGTATGCAGATTTGCCTTGCTTGAAAGTGAGGAGGACTTGAAATGCTTGCTGTAGAAGAGTAAAAAATACAATGTTCAGAATGGATTACTTCTCAATTAAAAAATTCTCACCAATGGACCTATAGGCAACATCATGATAGATGGAGGAAAGATTGAAATGGCCAAGAGTTACTTGGATCCACAATCAAGTCACTGATACTAGAAGTCAGAACACAAAACACGTTGCACTAGAAAATTCTGCAGTCAGGGGCCTCTCTAAATTACTGCGGAGCAGCAATGTCTGTTTGAGGACTAAGGTATGCCTGATTCAGGCCAAGATATTTTCAAACTACTTGTCATGCATCTGGGAACCAGACAGTAAGGATGACAGAAGAGTCAACTGGTGCCTTTGAGCCTTTGTGTTGGAGAATAATATTGAATATCCCACAGTCTGCCAAAAGAACAAACAGATCTATCTTGGAGAAAGTACAGCCAGAGTGTTCCTTGAAGGCAAAGATGATAAATCTTTGTCTTACATACTCTGGGCATGTTGTCAGGAGAGGCTATTCTTTGGAGAGATACATCATGCTTGGTAGACAGAATGTTGGTGAAAGAGAGAAACACCCCCAAACAGATGGATAGACATCATGACGGCTATAATGGGCTCAAATATGTCAAAAATTATGAGGATTTCCACAGGATAGGACATGGTTCAGATCTGTTGTTCATGGAATAGCTATGAGTTGTACATGACTTGAGGTCACCTAACAACAACAAGAATGCCACGCAGAACATTTTTATAATCATGTATGTAATAAACTTGATTTTTGTAGTAGAAATTTGTGAGGTTTTGCTCAATTTCTGGCTCAGTGTTTATGAAACAAAATAGACTTCTGCGCAACATTTTCTTGGACCCTGGAAAAAAACAAAAATAAAATAGAAAAAAGAATGTAGTTCGGTCCTGTCAAGTACGAAAATGCGTTTCACTCTGAGTCTTTAGCAGTCCTTTATCTACAGCTACTTTGCTACATTATTATTAATACTCTTATAAGATCATTGACACTATCATATTTTTGTCATGAACAGACCTCGAATCATATAAATTTCTAGTAAAATAAAATGGAATTTAAATCGGGTGGATCTAATATCAAAACCGACAATCTTTCTTTAATGATTTTTGTCCTTTATCAAGAGATAACACTGACAATATTCTCTTACTTAGAGGAGTGTAGTAGTTTCCCTGACTTTACTGGTAACTGAATTGCACAGGCAATATATTAGATCTTCCCTTCCCCCCTGCCCTTTAGGCTATACCCATACCCTTATCTCCTATAATGGGCTTCATACTCTCCATTTAACCAGATTTTTCATAACAAAAGCTGTTTCCCTATTCCAAGAAAAACTAAAAAAGGGAGGAATGGTTCAAATTTAACCATCCAAAGATATATCCTTTTATAGTTAAACTTTTACTAGTAATACAGAATTAGAGGTATCGGATAACCGTTTGGTAGAATACTAATTTGCATATTTCAACAAATAGATACAGCCCTGGATGTGCTCACCAGATCGTGCCAAGAAATCTTGAGGAAAACTACCTGGCTAATTGGTCGAAAGAGAGCTAGAGCTAGAGCTCGAACTAGAGATAGAGGTAGAGAAATATCAGATATATATGTATTTGCTGTTCCCAAAAATGGTGGTCCAACAAAATGTGGCAATATTAATATCACATGCAAGCAAATTCTTGTTGACTATTATTAAAAAAGTGACTAGAACATGGATAGATAACTTCCACAAAATTCAATCTGGATTTAGGAAAGGCCATGCCACCAAGGGTTATCATTGCTGATATCAGATGTGTTTTGGCAGAGAATACCAGAAGGACATTTACCTATGTTTTGTTGATTATGCAAAGACATTTGACTGCATAGATCACAAAAACACTTGGGTTAATATTTAAAAAAATTATATCCCAGATCATTTAATTGTTCTCACATGGAATCTATACCTGGACTAAGAAGCTGTTATCTGAAAAGAGCAAGGGAGAACTACATGGTTTAAAATCAAGAAATGTGTGTGTCATGGCTGTATCCTTTCTCCATACCCACTCAATTTGTATGTTGGACAAATTAGTGAAGAAGCTGGACTTTATAAAAAAGAATGTATGATAGGGATCAGAGGAAATCTCATCAATAATCTTTATTATGTAAATGACACCACCTTGCTTGCTGAATGTGAGAATGATTTTAAATGCTCTGTACAAAAGATCAATGATCACAGTCATCAGTATGTTAAACTCATAGCTACCCTATGCACAAAATACCTGAATACTTATATAGTTTTCATCATTTCTCCAAGTTCATAGAGTTTCTGGAGGCAAGCTATTTTGGAAGTGGATATATTAACATCAAGAAGATAATTCTGAGGCAAAAAGACCAATATTACTGCTGCTATCATAGTCACTCATTTTTCCCTTTCAGTTCTCACTCATAATGACCCTCAAGAGGATTCAGATCTATCTATGTGGGAAAGGGGATGGCCCAAATGTCTCCTGCGGAATTACTGGTGCATTCGAACTGCTGGAGATGTTCAGCTTTTAGGTCAGAAGCACAATTCACTGCAGGCTGCATGACCAAAGCTCATTATTATTGTTGTGGTGGTTGTTTTTAAAATGTTAAATATTTCTTATTAGTGTCTCAGAAAAAGAAGCATCAGAAAAGATAATTAAAATGTTTGCATTAACTAATTCAATCTGATCTTTTACTTATCTAATACTCAGAGAACATCTTCTGAGTGCTTTAGGCTAAGAATTCTCTATAGAGCTCTGCTGAACTCTCTTTCCAAACACTGTCTTTCAGGATTTAAAAAAAGAACAAAATAGTTTAATCTGATAAGAAGGAATGTCATCATCTTTAATCGTTCTCCTCTGCAAACAAATTAAAGAACAAACTCAGTTCCTCAGGGACTGAGGATGGATTTGAAGTAGAATTGTGTGAGTTATAAATTTGTATCTTACAGTAAATTATGGTACACATAGTCCTTTAAATCCCACTAAAATTGGAAAGGTTGGGGTTAGCACAATTCTGATCCAAGTCTTGCGTATTAAGGATAGCTTATTGCCCTGTGGTAATCTGAACAGTATATCATGTGCCTTATGAGAAAAAGAAAACTTCTTAAAGATTTTCTACTTTCCCTTGTCATCCAGTAGGATCTAAGTTTCCTCTCACTGTCTACCAGTTTATTCTGAGTTGCAGTAACCATGTATGACAGATGGAACCCACAAATATTGTTGTCAAGTGCTGTCGATTTGAGTACAACTCATAGAGACCCTATGAACAACAAAGAACCCTGTCCTATCCTGTGCCATTCTTAATATCTCTGATGTGATCCCAAAGCTTCCAGCCACTGTGTCAATCCATCTCCGTAAGAGTATTCATCTCTTTTACTGATCATCTACTTTTCCAAGTATGATGTCCTTTGTCAAGGAATAACCTGTCTTACCAACACATTCAATGTATATGAGAAGAAGCTTCACCATATTTGACTGCAAGGAGCTGAACTGTGGCTGCACTTTCTTTAAGACGTATGTGTTTGGGGTTTGTTTAGGAGGGGTTTTTTGGCACTCCATGGGACACTGAGCACTTTCCCCAACACTACAACTCAAATGTAGCAATCTTTCCTATGTCCTACTTATTTATTGGCCAACTCTTAGATGCATAGCAGGTTCCTGAAAAGACCATGGCTTTAATAAGGCACAACTAAGTTTTTAAGCTGACGTCACCGCTCTTGATTACTTTGGAGAGGTCTCTGACAGTAAACTTTCCCAAGCAATACATCTTTGATTCCTTGTCTATTGGTACCAATGTGGTGGTTGTTGGTACACATAAGATGAAATAATAAGTAACTTCTATCTTTTTCCATCTATCATGGTGATAACAAATCTTTTTAGGAAACACAGTTCCATATCATTCTTCTAAATAGGTTTAAAGTGAAGAACATTGGCTAATAGCTGAGAGATGTATTCAATGTGTCATGTAGGATTCCTGTGGTGTAAAAGGGAGATGAAAACTCTTGGAAAGAAGAAACACTGAAAAGTCATCTTTGAAAATACAACAGCCACAAAAAACCAACCAAAACCCTGTTTAATTGCTCTTATTTGAGTAGTTTAAGCATAATATTAAAACTGCTAAAGATTCTAGATAAGTCTTTTGAGTTTTATTACTCCTGAAAAGCTTTCTGTAAACATACTGCCTATGTGATGTTGCTAACTGCTAACAATGCAGTTCCTAATTAATGGCTACTCCATGCAAGATAGGACTTTACCACTGTGATTTTGGGGGGTTCGTTTGGGAGATTAGGAGTAGATTACCTTTTCTGAATGGACTTGAGCCTCCAGCCTTTCAGTTAGCAGCCAAGAGGGCAATTCAACTTACACTATGTTAAGGTAGGATAGTGCATTCCATGTTACACAGCTTTTCAAAAGCCAGTGGTTTGAATTCACTAATTCCTGTGAAAAAGAAAGCTGAAAAGTCTACTCCCACAAAGATTTAAAACCTGAGAAATAAAATGAAGGGTTGCTAGGCAACAGAATAGGCTGAGTGGTTGTAGGTTATACAGATACTTGTATATCATTTATGAAACTTACTTGGTAATGATGAATTATTTTTTTATATATTGTTGGATACTATTGGCCAAGATTTTTATAAAGATTTTTGCATCTATATTCATGATTGATACGGGTCTGTACTTTTCTTTATTGGTAATGTTATTGCCTGGTTTTGGTATTAGTGCTCTGCTTGCTTCATAGAATGACTCAGGAGTATTCCTTTTATTTTTTCTAAATTATTAAGTAGAATTGGTGATAATTTACCTCTGAATTTATGGGGTAACCCAGCATGTTTGCTAGGACATTTTTTAGGGAGATCTTTTTATTATCTGCTCAATGTTTGTTCAAGATTTCTGCCTCTGGCCATGTCATTCTGAGTAGCATGAGTTTCTAAGAATTTTTCCTTTCTGCTAAGTTTTCAAATTTATCAGATTTTTGCTTTTCATTATATTCTGTTATTATGATTTAATTTAATCTGGTTCCTTTGTAATGTCACCTTTTTAATTTCTTTTTCTATTTACTTTGTCTTATCTGTTCACAGAAGACTTTCAGTTATTTGCAACTTATATATACCAAACACTTCTTGATTCTCTTATGTGTAATCTACCACATATAAAAGCTAAAATAATAATAACTTTAGATACAAATGTAAATATAAAGTATAAAAATAAGTACAAACATAAAAATTAATAATATTTCCCCTATAAAACTTTACATCAGCTATCTGGTTGACTGACTGTAAGATATCTATTTTGTTCTCATTTTCAAAAAAGGTGATCAAACAGATCATGGGAAATATTGGACAATATAATTATTATAGCATGCAAGCAAAATATTGCAAAAGATCATTAAAAATGACTAGAATATTACAGTGATTGAGAACCACCAGAAGTTTGATCTGGATTTTGAAAGGGAGTGTGGCACCAATGATATCATTGTTAATAATAATGAACCCAGATATAAGCAAAGAATACCAGACGAATATCTATTTGTATTTTATTGGCTATGTAAAGGCATTTGATTGTTTGGCTAATAACAAAATATAGCTAGCATTGAGAAGAAAGTGAATCCCAGAACACTTAATTTAGCTCATATCAAACATATACTTAGATCAAGTGTATGTTTATTGTTCAAATAGAGCAAGAGAAGATGACATGATTTTAAATCAGGAAGGGTATGCATCAGGGCTGTATACTCTCTCCATCATGTATACTGAACAAATAATTAGAAAAGCTGGAGCCTATAAAGAAGAATGTGACTTCAGGATCAGAGGAAGACTCATCAACAAACTGTGCTATGCAGATGACACAACCTTGCTCACTGAAAATGAGAACTTGAAGTGTTTTCTGCAACTTAACATAAAGAAAACAAACCAAAAAAATATTACAAACTGGACAAGTAGGCAACATATATTGTTGTTGTTGTTGTTGTTATGTATCATTGAGTCTACTACGAAACATAGCACTGAAGCCTGCCCTTTTCTGAACCAGTCTTTCTGATTCCTACACACCAACCCTCAATGCCAAAATTACTGTATCAATCCATCTCATTCAAGGTCTTCCTTTGCTGCACTGCACACCCTTCCATGCATGATGTTCTCCTTCAATAATTGGTTCCTCCTAGCCACGTGCCCAAAGTACGTGAGACTGAGCTTCAAAATCGTAGCCTCCAAGGAAAAACTTGATTTCATCCTCTCCAAGACAGACCTATTTTTTTTTCTTGGCAGTCCATAGTATATTCAATATTCATCTCCAACACCACAACTCGATGACATCAATTCTTCTTCTATCATCCTTAGTCTTAGTTATTGTCCAGATCCCTGATTCATAGAAAGTAATTGCAAAGACCATAGCTTAGATTAGGCATACCTTAGTCTCTAGACTGGTATCGTTTTGTTTGGTGCCCCCCCCCACCCCTGGTACTCTGGAACAGTCCCTGACAGGAAATTTTCCCACTACTATTTGTCTTTTGATTTTCTGACTACTGATTCCAAGGGTTTTGATTGTGGAGCCAAGCAAGCTAATTATTAACAACCTAAATCTTTTCTCCATCTATTATGGTGCTGCCGATTAGTCTAGTGGTGAGAATCTTTGTTTTCTTGATGTTGAGCCTCAATGTGAACTGAAGACTACAGTCCTTGGACTTCTTCAACAAGTACTTCTGGTCCTCCTCAGTTTCATCAAGTTAGATTGTATCATCTACATAATGTAGGTGGTTGATAAGTCTTCTTCCAATCCTGAGGCCACATTTCTCCTCATAGAGCCCAGCTTCTCAAATGATCTGTTCTGCTTATAGGTAGAAAAGGTATGAAGACATGATGCTTTCCTGACATACTCCTTTCCTAATTTTGAACCATGCAATGTTTCTTTGCTCTGTTGTGAGGACTGCTTCTAGGTCCAAGTATAGCTTTTGCATAAGCCCAACCAGGTGTTCTGGGATTGCTATTTTCCTCAAGGTTAGCCTCAATTTATTGTGATCCACATAGTCAAATGCCTTTGCATAGTCAATGAAACACAGGTAGACATTCCTCTAGTACTCTGATTTCTGCCAAGACCCATCTGACATGGGCAATAATGTCTCTAGTGTCCAACGTCTTCTAAATCCAGCTTTTATTTTTTGTAATTTTCTGTTGATGCAGAAATGGAAATTAAGCTGGTTGGTCATATTCTTGAAAACTTAAAAAAAATCTGAAAGGTACTAGCCATTTTATATTAATAATGGTGACTGCAATGCAAAAGTTGAGAACCAAGAAGAAGGATCAGTAGTTGGAAAGCATGGACTTGGTGACAGAAATGTAGGTGTGGATAGACTTATAGACTACTACACAATCAGTTATTTATTCATTGCAAATACATTTTATAAGAAACATAAACACATGTTATACACATAGATTTCACCTCATAGTCTACACAGGAAGCAGAGTGATAAGTATGTCTGTAGAAGGAACCATGGAGTAGGTTCAATATCAGCAGTGAAAACTAGGGTAGATGCTGATTGTGGAACAGACTATCAACTACTCATATGCAAGTTCAAATTAAAGCTAAAGAAGTCCAAATCATTTCCAAAGCAATAAAAATTTGATCTTGAGTCTGTCCCCCCTGATTTTAAAAACAATTCGGGACTAGGCTTGAGGCCATGAAAACTAATGAACAAAGACCAGATGAGCTGCGGGAAGACATCAAGAATATAGGACAGTTTAGTAGAGTGGTAGGATATAAGATGAACATCCAAAAATCAATAGGATTCCTCTACTAGCAAAGAGAACTCAGAGAAGAAAATCAAGAAAACAATACCATTTACAACATTTTTATTGTTGTTGATTACCTTCGAGTGTAGCATGACTCATAAAACCCTATGAACAAAAGACCTGTAGCCCCCCTGGAACTATTGACATTTATCAAAGTTCATAGAGTTTCCAGAGGCATGTCGTTTAGGAAGTGGATTACATTCCTAACCAATCACAAATTGGGATACTTAGGAGTGAACCTAACTAGATTTACAAAAGACCTATACAAATAAAACTACAGAGCATGTCTGTAATACACAATAAAACATTGAAAGAAATGGGAAAAAATGTGTCCTGTTCATGGAAAGGAAGACTCAATATTGTGAAAATGACAATCTTACCAAAAGAAATCTTAATGTTCAATGTGATCCCAATACAGACACCAAATTCATTTTTTAGGAGATTGAAAGGGAAATTATCAAATTTATTTGGAGAAACAAGAGACTCCGAATAAGCAAAGCACTTCTGAGAAACAAAAATGAGGTGGGAGGCATAGCACTCTCTGACTTCAAAACCTACTAGACAGCAGTAGTAACCAAAGCAGCATGGTAATGATACAATGACAGGCACATAGACCAATGGAACAGAATTGAGAACCCAGAATTAAGACCCAGCTATCTAAGCTCAAGGAACAGAAGAACAAATTCAAACCTCGAGTTGCTATAATCAAGGATGGTTTCGTCAGAATGTTAAATGATCCAGGAAGTATTAAAAGAAGATGGAAAGAATATACTGAGTCACTGTATGGAAAAGAATTGACAGACACAGGAGAATTTCATGAA
>NW_006399829.1:5137405-5138471 GCF_000299155.1 Elephantulus edwardii | reverse complement strand
ATTAAGAATTGAAGTATTAGGGATAAACTCTCAAGTATGTTAGAGAAAACAATGACTTTATGGAACAAAAAATGTTTGGAAATTTAGAAAAACAGACATGAAAGGTTAACTAAAAATAGAATAATTGAATTTGATGATACTTCACATTACCTAGAACTTTTTCTAATATGAATACATGAAGTTTCTGAATTGGTAAGAACTAAAGAAACCAAAAACATTTGCTATATTTGCTGTCAAACATTGGGTGCTTAAACTCAAAAATGTTCCGTAGAGATCTCCTGGGACTTACACTCTGAGTGTAGTTATTTTAAGTTTACACACAATTCCAATAATATCGATAATATTTTACTCTAACTCCTTGCTGATTTAAAGTAAGCATTTAGAAAGAATAGACAGGTTATTTACATGTAAAAGCTTCATGCATATGATTTAACGGTAAGAAAAGAAATAGACTATGAAGTTAAGTGCTTACAAAAATTACATCCTAACTGCTCCCTCAGTTGCACATAGCCATGCTGAATTGTTGTTTAATGGCATAGTTCCGAAACTCACGAAATAATGATGATTCTGAGTTCTCAAGAAAAGGCTGTAATATATCTTCTGTGTGTGAAATTATTTGGAAGTTTCTCCAGTCAGAATATTTGGATTTACTTTCTATTATTATTGCTTAGTTAGTTAAATATTTACCAATCTCAGCTTATACCAGATATGCTTTTTTTTTTTTCATGAACTGTCTTTAAAAGGGGAAAATAAAATGATCATAAGACTGTGCTAAGAGTCAAATCCTTATTACTCATAGTACATGGCATATACATAGCACATAGTCCTAAAGGAGGAATTGTCTCTAGCAATTCTTCCATAAATTCAAAAGGAAGCAAAATCCTTCTAAGTCATACAATAACACCATTGAGCCATTCTCTAGTGTCAGCAATAAGACACAACTCATGCAGTCACTGAGTGGAACAGAATTTTACTCATCAGTAAAGAGACGTAGCCATGTCAGCCATATTGGAAATAAGTCTCCAAGGCCAATAGATTTCATTCTACTTATTATTTTTTAATTTTT
>NW_006399829.1:5134908-5136215 GCF_000299155.1 Elephantulus edwardii | reverse complement strand
AGAGATTTGAGTCTTAGAGGGTCCCATTCATCTATTTTCTCTTCTCCTGGTTGTAGGTTTTCCAAGATACTTGGAAGAGTATTTATGTTGTGGATTAGGCCTTCTAGCATTCTTCCAAGCTTTTCTTTAATGATGATTATAGTCCTTGGTTTTAGTCTTAGTCCATGATCCACCTTGAGTTGGTTTTTGTATATGGAGTGAGGTGTGGATTTTGCTTGAGTCTTTTGCAGATACTTTTCCCATTTTGTCAACACTATTTGTTAAAAATGCTGTGTCATTTCCCCACTTAACTGATTTCATCTCCTTGTCAAAAATCAGCTGACCATAGATATATGGGCTGATCTCCAGGTTCTCAATTCTATTCCATTGATCTATGTGTCTGTCACTGTACCAGTACCATGCAATCTTAACCAACACGGCAGTGGAGGAGGATTTGAAATCAGGAAGTGGGATACCTCCTACCTTTCTTCTATTTTTAGGGAGTGTTTTGCTTATTCGGAGCTTCTTTCCATTCCAAATGAAATTGGAGATTGCCTTTTTCATCTCCTTGAAGAATGGGATGGGTATTTGTATTGGGATTGCATTAAACTTGTGAATTGCCTTTGGTAGTATTGCCGTTTTCACAATATTGAGATTTCTTATCCATGAGCAAGAGATATTCTTCCACTTCTGCAGGTCTCTTTTAGTTTATTGTAGTAATGTTTTGTAATTTTCTTTGGATAGATCCTTTGTGCTTCTGGTTAAATTTACTCCCAAGTATTTAATCCTGTGATTATCTATTGTGAATGGTATTGTTTTTCTTAATTCCAACTCTGTATTCTCTTTGTCACTGCAGAGAACTCCAACTGATTTTTGTATGTTGATCTTGTATCCTGCAAATTTGGTGAATTGGTCCACTGTGTCCAATAGTTTTCTTGCTGAGTCTTTAGGGTTTTCTAAGTGTATTATCATATCATCTGCATAGGCAGATAATTTCACCTCCTCTTTGCCAATTTGGAGACCTTTTATTCCCATCTCTTGCCTTATTGCTATCGCTAAGAATCCTAGAATATTTAATTGTGCTAATGTGAAACCTATACTTGGACCAATACGCAGTTGTCATAACAGAGCAGTGTAACACTGCATGGCTCAAAATTGGGAAGGGTGTACATCAGGGATGTGTCCTATCTCCATACGATTTTCAACCTGTATGCAGAGCAGATTATCCGGGAGGCTGGGCTCTATGAGGAGAATTGTGGCATCAGGATTGGTGGAAGATCTATTAACAATCTGCATTATGCAGATGATACAACCCTGCTTGCTGAAAC
>NW_006399829.1:5133426-5133972 GCF_000299155.1 Elephantulus edwardii | reverse complement strand
CAACAGCAAGACTTCCAATACAATATTGAATATGAGAGGTGATAGTGGACATCCTTGCCTAGTTCCTGTTCTTACAGGGAATGTCTTTACCCTCTCTCCTCATTCTACTTCTGAAGAAGGGATGATGGTTTGTAGGTAACTCTCTTCCAAATTCCAGTTGACCTGCTTGTTGCCTCTCCAATAGGAACAGTCACAGAGGGGAGATAGACCGGGTTCTATGAATGGACAAAAGAAGAAAAAAAATCTACCTTGGAAGAAGTATAGTCAGGGGGCTCCTTAGAAACAAGAATGCCCAGACTCATGAATTTGGGGCATGTTATTTGGTAAGACCAATACTTAGAAAAGGACAGTAAGTTTAGTAAAGGGATTATGTGAAGGTCGGTGAAAAATAAGACCCTCAATACTGGATTGATACAGTGGTGGGAATAATGAGCTTAAGCATAATAAAGATTTTGAGCCTGAAACAGTACTAGATAGTATTTCTTTTTTGTTATATTATGTATAGCATTGCCATACATACAAGTAGACTCAACATTGTTATTTGTT
>NW_006399829.1:5128113-5131866 GCF_000299155.1 Elephantulus edwardii | reverse complement strand
TGACTCAGTATATTCCATCTTCTAGACCAGATGAGTTGTGGGAGTATTAAAAGAAGATGAAAGGACTCAACATACCTATCAAAAATACTAACATACCTAATAAGTGTCATGTGATGTGCATGCAGAAAAACAGCAAGAACACTTTACTATGTCCAGAACAGAGACAGTCTTCTCAGTAAGAAATAAGAACTGGAAAAGGTGGTAACTTAGTTTCCTGCCTCCTTTATCAGGAAATAGTTCAGGTCCATGACTTATAACTAAGTGGTCCCCATGAGAACCTGTTTCTTTTTAATTCCCTTTTTATTGTGATTTTAATGAAAGTTTACAGAAAAGTTGGATTTCCATTCATTCATTGTTGTACATGTTCCTCCCTACTCCCCACTTAGCTCACTTTAAAAAAATAAATATTCATTGTTGCATAATTTCCTACCTTCCCACCTCCATTAGTCCATTTGGTAATGGGCCTCTTATTCTGGATTATTGTCGTACAAAAAATGCCTAATCATATATTCCTTGTAAGCAGTTATTTCCTTCATCTATCCAATGCAGTGTGCATTATTTATCCCCTCTTTTTGTAGTTTCCCTGTAACTCCCATATCAATTCTGTTTTATAATAGTGGTGTTATGTAGTATTTGTCTTTTTTTGCTTAGGTAATTTCATTCACCATCATGTCCTCCAAAGTCATACATGTGGTGTAATATTTTTCAAGTTCTTTGTTTTTCAGTGATGCATAATTTTTCATTGCTTGAATATAACATAGTTTTCTATTCATTTATTTGCTTATGGACAGTTGGGTGGCTTTCTTCTCTTTTCTATTGTGTATAACACAGCCAAAACCATGAGTGTACATCTAACTGTTTGGAGGCTCTGCTTTCTTTAGGGTATAATCCTGGTAGTAGAACTGCTATATCAAATGATATTTCTGTTTCCAACTTTCTGAGAAAACTCCATATTGCCTTCCATAGTGGTTGCACAATTTTACACTCCTATCAACAGTGAATAAGGGTTCCAATTATATCATAATCTCACCAGTCGTGTTGTTTGCTGCTCGGTTGAACTTTGCTGTTTTTACTGGTGTGAGATTATAGCTCATAGTTGGTTTGATTTGTATCTCTTGGAGGGCTAGGTATTTTGAAGATTTCTCCATTTGTTTGCCATCTGAATGTATTTTTCAGTGAATTGTCAATTCATATACTGTGCCTATTTTTCAATTGAGTTGTTCACCTTTTCCATGTTGAAGTGCTGGGGTATTTTATATATTTTAGATATGAGTTATCAGATATGTTAATAGAGACCTGGAGAAACTGAAGAATATACCATTATCATGAATAGGAAGACTCAATATTGTTAAAATGAAAGTCCAACCAAAGTCAATCTACAAGTTCAATGCAATCCCAATAGAAATAGCAATTCCATTCTTTAATGAGAAGGAAAAGAAATTTTCCAATTCCATCAGGAATGTAAAGAGACCCTGAATATGTAAGGCCTTAGTGAAAAGAGAAATGAGGTAGAAGGGCATCTAACTCCCTGATCTCAAATCCTACTACACAGCTGTGGAGGTCAAGGCAGTGTAGTATTAGTAAGTACAGTGGTAGGAACATAGATCAATGGAATCAAACTGAGAGCCTGGAAATCAGCTCATTTACCTATGGTCAACTGATTTTTTTACAAGAAACCAAAATTAAATGGAGAACTCAAGGAATACTCACACCTCACACTATACACAAAAACCAATTAAAAGTGTATAAAAAGACCTAAGAGTAAAACTCCATCATAGAAAAGCTTGGAAAGACTCTAGAAACACTAATGCATGACATGAACAGTGGTGTTCATGCTTCCTGAAAAACTTACAACCGGTAAAGAATAAAATAGATGAACAGGACCCTCTAAGAATCAAATCCCTATGCACATTGAAAAATTTCTCCAACAGGATAAAAAAGAAAATCCACACACTGTGAAAGCATTATTTGGTAAAAGCATATCAGAGAACCTATTGATGTACCTATCAGTCTGCCTTCTTATCAAGAATTTCTAGCTAAATCTCTCCAGAAATACAAGAAATCTCTTCTGAGAAGGTGATACTAAGTTGCTTCTTGGAGGCAAGGAGATATAGAGATATATAGATATGTACAGCTATAGCTATATTCATAGAGTAGAGATATAGATTAGAGATAGAGATAGATATTTTATAAAACTCATTAAATTGTGTGACCCTATGATTAACTACCATTTACTCTCTACTCATCCTTAAATCTGCTCTCACACCTCCCCCTCCACCACCACCCCGCCCCTCCCATCCTCATACTCATTCTATAATAATGGTCTTACACAGTATTTGACAGAGTGTGGAACTTATTGTAAGCAAAATCCTGCTAAAGATTATCCAGAAATGACTGGAACAGTACATTGACAGAGAACTATCAGAAATACAAGTTTGGTTTAGAATTGGCTTTGGTACTAGAGACATTATCGCCAATGTCAGATGAATCTTAGCAGAAAACAAGAGCACCGTAAAAATATTTTTTTGTGTGTTTCATTGACTATGCAAAGACCCAGGAAGCAGTCCTCAATACAGAACAGAGAAACGCTGTACGATTCAAAATCAGAAAGAGAGTGTGTCAGAGATGCAGCCTGTCTCCATACCTTTTCAATCTATTTGGGAGACTGGGCTTTATGAGAAGGAATGTGGCATCAGGATTGGAGAAAGACTCAATAACAACCTACAATATACAGATGACATAACCTTGCTTGCTGAAACTGAAGCAGACCTGAAGTACATGCTACAGAAAGTCAAGGACTGTAGTCTTCAATATATATTGAAGTTGAACATCAAGAAGACAAAGATTCCCATCACAGGGCCAATTGGCAGCACCATGATGGATGGAAAAGAGATTTAGATTGTTAACAGTTACAGCTTGCTTGGCTCCACAAACATTTTTGCCACCAGCTGTCAGGAAAATAAAAGACAAATTGCATTAGGTTAATCTGCTGTCAAGGACCTTTCCAGAGTGCTGAGAAGCAATGATATTGGTCTAGAGACTATGGTGCTCCTGATCCAGTCCATAGTCTTTTCAATTTCTTGCTATGCACCAGAGAGCTGGATAATGACTAAGGATAGCAGAAGAATAATTGACACCTTTGTGTTGTGGTGCTAGAGAAGAGTCTTAAACATACCACAAACTGGAAAAAACAAAACAAAACAAAAACTCAAGTCTGTCGGATAAGAGTGAAACCAAGTTTCTCCTTTGAGGCTAGGATTTTGAAGTTCTGTCTTAAATACTTTGGCCATATGGCCAGGAGGGACCAGTTATTGGAGAAGGACATCATATTTGGAAAGGTAGAGGTACAAAGCAGGAGAGGAAGACCCCAAAGGAGATGGATTGTTGCAGTGACTAAGGCAATGGGAGTAGGAGTGTCTGAGTCAGTGAGACTGGCTCAGGACAGGGCAGGATTCAGAGCTATGGTACATAGGGTCATTGTGATTTGCAGGTGACTCAACAGCACCTAACAGCAACAACAATATAGGACAGAAAGCTAGAGAATTTTAAGCAATCAATCTTTGACCAGACTACTACCAGTTCCCACCAAGGAATGGTCATGAGCTATCATTCTCAGAATGTTTTTCTCTTTGAAGTTTCATCGCTTCTCCTAAAGGACTTTGTTGAAACTGAAGATAATTTGAAGCACTTGCTTTGGAAGGGGTCAGGGACTTAAGTCTTCAGTATGGATTGAGACTCAATATCAAGAAAGCA
>NW_006399829.1:5125554-5126727 GCF_000299155.1 Elephantulus edwardii | reverse complement strand
AATTGTGCTTAGCCATACATGTTCATATCCTTAAAGATGTATCATGGAAGCGTTGCAGCCTAGAAGACACAAATTTAACAAGTTTAAAATACATGAGTCAAAAATTAAAAAGCATTAATATTCCAAGTAGAGGCTCTAATAGTGGCACAAATCAAGTTACAGAGGGAAGGTTGTTCTTACAATAAAAGGCCTATTGACTAGCACTTTGTCTATTATAGTATAAAGGTCATGCTATTTTTGCCATATCATTTCTTTAATGATTTAGGGCATCATTTCTTTTATAGTATAATTAAACTGAGGATCTCATTAAGCCTTTGCTTCATCACACAAATTGAACCACTAACCGTCTCTCTGTTGAAGAATAATGTAGATGAAAAAGAAGGCCCTACAGGTCCGTAAGTCCCATTTGGTACGTTTGAAAGCCATTAGAGGCCATAATAAAGTTAACTATTGTGTTGTTGAATTAATTTTGCTAATTTGTGACTATTAGTGTGGATATGAATAGTGTTCTATTTTTCCTGCTTCTTGAAAATAACAATACTTTCTTAGAAAAAATATCTAAAAGAGTTTACGAAAAAGAAATACACAGAGAAAATTATTAAATTAGCTTTTAATAAAATGCTGAAAACCTTTGTTAAACCTCCCAGAAGTTTTCCACTTTGGTTTAATATAAATCTTGTGGGATGTTCATAGTGACTTTTGCTTTGTATTTTTCTCTTCTAAATTGTTCTCACATGAGAAATTCATCAACTTGTGGTTCTCAAATTACCTTCATGTCATTAGTATTTCTTTAATTTTGTCTTATTTTATAAAGACATAAATGGGAAAAATCATTAGCTAGTGTAGCCAGTGTTCCTCATTAGCAAGACGGTAAGGTTTTTTGTTTCATATATTTTGGCCACATTATCTGTGAGGATGGCAGGGGACTAGGCATAATTTCTATCAGTTTTACTATGAGTACAATACTTTGAGTCGGTGATGACTCTTCTGAATGTAGCAACAAACTAGTAGAAGAAGTTAGAAACAAAAATACTAATAATTGGTAGTAATCTAAATAGTACTATTGATATTTTGATTGGAAATTATTTTATTTCATAAAAATTTTTAAGAGAATGTCCTATATTCATAATTTTTAAATTAACAAGTTTAAAGTCTAAGTTTATTCTTTTTATA
>NW_006399829.1:5121735-5125454 GCF_000299155.1 Elephantulus edwardii | reverse complement strand
CAGGAGGGGAAGACCCTCTATGAGGTGGATTGGTTCAGTGACTGGGGTACTCGGGATGGGTTTGTCAGAGGCAATGAGATTGGCACAGGATAGAGCACGGTTTAGTGCTGTTGTACATAGGGTCGCTATGAGTCGCAAAGGACTCGACGGCACATAACAACACAACAACAACATTGTTTCAATACATAATTTAGACTTAAATATACTTATGTAGTAAATAAAATGTATTTGCTTTGCAGAACAGGACAAATCTATTATTTAATGTTATGATACGTTGTCTAAGTAGACTTAGATTTGTGGATTAATGGAAAGAAACTTTCTTTTTCATAATATTCTTGGTGTGTCGTTATATCTTCTCATTTTTTCCATTTTAAAGTATTGGTCAAGTATACATACTTAATCCTCATTAAAAAAATAAATTACATAGTATTACATAGTCAAGAATCCTTTAAAACACTGAAAAGTCATCATATATACTAATCTAATAATTACAAAATATGGAAAAGACAGTAATAATATATTGCAAAATTCTGCATTAAGAATATTATTTGGCTAAAGCAATTTATTTGAATTCATATTATGAAGCCTTCCATATTACAACTCCTCTCATTAATCTATCAGAATTTTTTTTAATAAATGATTTTTAATACTGGTTTGCATGCAAAATTTATATACATTGGATTTCGTTCATACATATTTCCCAATTCACACAATGTGTTTCATACAGTTATTGTGCTCTATAAAATGAATTGCCGCTGATCTAAAAAATAAAATTTAAAAAATACATTAAAAGAAATATAATCATGATGTGGATCTATAGCTTTATGTACTTATTATTATGCTGTTACAATTAATAGTTTATTGCTTTATTTGTTGTATTGTTAAATGCCATCAGTTAACTTCAATAAATGGCCAGTTCAGCAGAAGACATAAAACAAACTATATTATTGCTGATATGAAATAAGTCTTGGGTAAAATTAGAGAATATCAGAAAGATGCTTACCTGTGTTTTATTGGCTACAAATTCTGTTTGATTCTGCAGATCACAAAAAGTGTAGATAATATTGTTAATTACAATCCCAGAATACTTAATTGTGTTCATGTGGAATTTGTACATAGATGAGAAGCAGTAGCTTGAAAGGAACAAGAGGAAATTACCTTAAAATCAAGAAGGTTATGTTTCAGGGTTTTACCTATTTACTATACTCATTCAGATGAATGTAGGACAAATGCCATGACAAGCAGAACTGCATGAAGAAGAATGTGGAAACTACACTCCAATAGAGGAGAGAAGGCAAAACACAATATGTACATTGCATAACTTTCTTTGCTGAAAGCAGAAAGGACTTGGAAATATCTATTGATCAAGATTATACCCTTCAATATGAATTATGCCGCAACATAAAGAAAACAAAAATCTTCACTACTAGGCCAAGAACAAGCATCATGATAAATGGAGAAAAAGTTGAAGTTGTCAAGAATTTCATTTTACTTGGAACTACAATCAAACCCGTGGAAGTAATGAAAAGATCAAATGTCATAAAGAATGGCACAAATCTGCTGCTAAAGATTTCTCTAAAGTGTTCAAAGGTAAAGATGAAACTGGGAGGACTAATCTGACTCAATCACAGTTTTGTTTTGGGGGTTGTGTGTTTTTGTTATTTGGTTTTGGGGTTTGGTTGCTTTTTTTTCCCCCAGTTAATGTACCTCACATATATTCAAAAGCTGGACAATGAATAAGGATGATCTAAGAAAATAATGGTGAATTTAAGCATTGGTAAAGAAAATGTAAAACTCCGTTGATTTCCAATAGAACTGAAAAAATAATCAGTCTTGATTGAAGCAAGATCATGTGCTCCTCAAATATTTTTTGATTCAGTAATGAGGATGTTTTATTATTATTGTTTTATTGGTGTTGAGGTGTAATCCATACTGAACACTGTAATCTGTTCTTCGACAGCATATACTTCAAGTTGTCTTCACTTTCTGCATACTGAAGAAATAATTGTGTTCGTGTGCGTTGTTATCACCTGCATACTGCAGGGTGTGGGTGGGTGAGTCTTCAATACTGATGCCACATTCTTTTTCATTTGGAACATTTTTTTGAGTAATTTTCTCAGAGAATATTTTTAATATTATGGAGAAAGATACATTCCTAACACACACATTTCCTGATATGAAATCATGAAGTATTCCCTTGCTCTGTTTAGACAATTGGTTTTTGGTCTAGGTTTCATATGAACACAAATAAGTTTTCTGGAACTAAAATTCTTCTGTTATCCATAATTTTTTTGTGTTGCATATAGTTAAATACTTTTGTATAGTCAATAAAGCAAAAATATCTTGATAGTTCTGATGCAGCCAACATTCATCTGACATCAACAATGACATGCCCTTGTACCACAGCAGATTCTAAATTTAATTTTTTTTCTCCACTTCCCTGTCAGAGTTTTAGCCATACTTTTCCCTAAACTTCAGTAGTATTTTACCTGTATATTATATTAATTATGAAATCTAAATATTTCTGTAGCCTATTGCATCACCTGTGTTGGAATGGGGGCTCTTCCAGTCAATTAAGCTTTTCCTTGACCCACATACCATGTACCTTCACTGTGACATGTAACATAATGTAAACAAGAAAGCAAGTGAAATGTCTCACATCTTTGGATATGTTTCCAGGAAGTACTAGTCTTTCAAAAAAGACCTCACGCTAGAGTAAGTAGAGGGTATCTGAGATACAGGAAAAACCTGAATGAGTTAGATTGACACAGCAATTGCAGCAATGAACTTGAGCATGATTAGGTTCATGGGAATGACACAGGATAGGGTATGGTTTTGATTTTTTATGAAAATTGTCTCTATGAGTTGTCTTAGATTGGATGACACCTAAAAACATTAAAGAGAGTGACATCTAGCCATGTTTACAGGATAAGTAGAATTAGAGTGTGGAATCTTGGGGTCTATTTTTAAAATTGTGCCTACAACATTCTGTGACTCGATCATTTCAGTCCTGTGTATACAGTCAAAAGAGATGAATTAAATAATGTAGCAAAATATATGGACAGTCGTCATTTATTCCATGAACTGACAAAAAAGCAAACACATGTTTTTGAAAAGTATTGGCTGGAGGCAGGGATGGCAAAACTTTGTCTCACATACTCTAGGAATGTTGCTAGAAGTTGCTATTCCTTGGAAAAAGACATGATGCTTATAAAGACAGAGGATTAGCAAAAGAAAGGAAGACCTTTAATGAGATGAATTGACACAGTGACTGTCACAATGGGTTATAATGTGTCAGAGATGAGGAAGATGACGCCAGATAAGACAGGTTTCACTATTATTCTTAGGGTGCTATGAGTCGTGTTTGGCTCTCTGGCATCTAACAGCAACATTATCTGGGGAAAAAATGTTGACTGATGCATTTGTTTCCTAAGGTCATCCTTTTTAAAAAGGAAAATAAAATACCATGAAGCAGGTGGTTAGCACAACAAAAATTATTAAATTCTGAAAAACTCACTAAATTCAAGTTAGAATCAACTTATAGATGACGCGTCAGGTTTTCAAAGGCTATAAATTGTGCAAAGGATTATCCATCTTTCTTGTGGACTCAAACTTCTTGCCTTTGGGTTAATAGTGCAAATACTTGCCTACTAAGCCACCAGAATCAAGAAGACAAAGATTCTCACCACTGGACCAATTGGCAGCGTCAGGATGGATGG
>NW_006399829.1:5102583-5121171 GCF_000299155.1 Elephantulus edwardii | reverse complement strand
TGCATAGGGTCGCTATGAGTCGCTAACGACTTGACGGCACATAACAACAACAACAACAACAAGCCACCAGACCACCTTACACTTGATCTTAACCAAAACATCAAGCAGTGATTACAGAATCTTTTCAAGAAGTAGCATATGATCAAGAACCAATGATAATATGGAGATCGTTCAAGCTGCTCTGGAATTATTGGCAAGAAATAAAGCCTCAGGAGTAACAACTGAGATATTTCAACAAAAGGATGCAGACCAGATGTGCATACCAGGTTATGCCAAGAAATCTGGCGAATAGTTACCTGGCCAACTGCCTGGAAGAGCTCCATATTATCATTCTCCAAAAAAAGATGATCCAATAGGATAACAAAATTCCCAAACAATATAATTAATATCACATGCAAATAAAATTATGCTGAAGATTACCTAAAAACAACTAAGTAGTATATCAACAAAGAACTTTCAGAAACACAAGCTGGATTTAAAAGAGGTTTTGGAACTAGGGATACCATTGCTGATGTTAGACTGACAATGGCTGAAAGCAGAAACTATCAGAAGGATGTCTATTTGAGTTTTATCAGCAATGCAAAGATATTTGACTATGTGGAGTAAAACAAACTGTCATTAATACTGAGAAAAATAAGAATCCCAGAAAACATGTCTTTATTGATATGAAATCTATATCTAAACCAGGAAGTTGCTGTCTGACTAAAGCAAGGGAAGATTGCATAGTTAAAAATCAAGAAAGGAGTGCTTCAGGAATTTCTTCCCCTCCCCACCCCTACCTTTCAATCTATATGAGGAAAAGATCATGTGGAAAGCTAGGATTTATGAAAAAGACTGTAGCATCAGGATTGTAAGAAGACTCACAAAGAACCAAAGTTAAGCAAATGACATAACTTTGCCAACAGAAAGTAAGAAATTAGAGAGTTTGCTGCAGAACCTCGAAAACTGCAGCTATCAATATGGATTGCATGCCAACATCAAGAAAATGAAGATCCTCACCACTGGGACTACAGGCAGTATCATGATAGATGGAGAAAAAATTGTAATTGTTAATGTTTGCTTGGATCTACGATCAATGCTCTTGGCACCAGCATTCAGGAAATCCAAAAGACTAACTAAGTTGGGGGAAATCTGCTGTCAAGGAGCTCTTCAAAGTACTCAAGTGCAATGATGTCAGTTTAGAGACTAAGTTGTTATGTATCCAGGCTGTGGTAGGCTCAAATGCTGGTGATGCAACTAAGATCTGAAAATGGAGAAGGACAATAGAAGGAGAATCAATGTCTTTGAGTTGTGGTTCTGGAGAAGAGTATTAAACATACCTTGGACTACAAAGAGAACAAACAGGTCTGTCCTGGAAAGAGTGAAACCAGGTTGCTCTGTGGATGTAAGGATTTTGAAGCTCCATCTCACACACTTTGAATATGTTGTCAGGAGGGATGGATCTTGGAGAAGGACATCATGCTTGGAAGGGGAAGTCCTTTGATAACGTAGATTGGCTCAGTGACTATGGCAATGGAGTCAAGTGTGTCAGAATGGTGAGGTTGGCTTAAGATAGATCAATATTCAGAGCCATTTTTCATATTGTTGCTATGAATCATAGTCGATTTGATGGCATGTAACAACAACAATGAAAAGCCACCAGAGCCTACTTTGAACATGTTTTAGCAGCGGGCAGTTCTTGGAAGAAAAAAAATATATAATGATGGGTCAGAGAAAGACAAAAAGATCCTCCACAAGATGAATTGACACAGTGATTATACTTGGGTTCTAGAACATCAGAGAACATGAGGCTATGTAGTTCATGCGGTCACTATGAGTGGTAGTAAACCCAGTGCACCTAACAACAACTGATTCTAAAAGTTAATAATATGAAAACGGTATAAGCAATACTATGCTCCACTGAAGGCTTTAGGGTAAGACTTTTCCGTGTCTGTTCCACCTCCTGGTAGGCCTCTGATTTGTAGGTACATCTTCATGTTTCGTGTATATCTGCATCTTCTTTTTTATATCATTTATTCTGAATTGTTGTTGTTGTTGTTGTTATGTGCCATCGAATCGTTTCCGACTCATAGCGACCCTATGCACAACAGCTCTAAACCCTGCTCTGTCCTGCGCCAACCGCACCGCCTCTGACACACCCATCCCGATTACCCCAGTCACCGAATCAATCCATCTCATAGAGGGTCTTCCCCTCCTGCGTTGTGCCTCAACCCTCCCAAGCATGATGTCCCTCTCCAAGGACCCGTCCCTCCTGGCAACATGTTCAAAGTATGTCAGACGAAGCCCCAGAATCCTTGCCTCCAAGGAGCAGCTTGGTTTAATCCTCTCCAAGATGAATCTGTTTGTTTTCCTGGCAGTCCAGGGTACATTCAGTACCCTTCTCCAGCACCACAGCTCAAAAGCATCCACTCTCCTTCTGTCCTCCCTAGTCATTGTCCAACTCTCTGATGCATAACAAGCGATTGCAAATACCATGACCTGTATCAGGCGCACCTTAGTCTCCAGAGAGACACCGTTGCTCCTGAGTACGTTTGAGAGGTCCCTAACAGCAGACTTTCCCATCGTGATACGCTTTTTGATTTCCTGACTGCTGGTACCAAGAGTGTTAACTGTGGAGCCGAGCAAAGTGAAGCTGTGAACACTCTCAATCTCTTCATCATCCATCCTGACGCTGCCAATTGGTCCAGTGGCGAGAATCTTTGTCTTCTGAATTAGGAACTATTTTATTACAGTAAAGCTAACTTTATGCTAACTTGTAATATTATCAAAGATGTTACTTCCATATAAGTAACAGAGTTTCACACTTCTATACATCTTTGGTTTGGCTCACAATTCAGTTCAAGACAATCAATGAAAGAATAAATTGAAGTATATTTATATCATTTAATATAGTTATGAAAATAAACTACAATTTATTGCAACAAAATGAATGGCTTTCACTAATGTGGAATTACCATGTGACAGCATTTTATGAGAACAAAAGGTAAGCTACCTAGCTTATCCTGCAAAGTAATAAATATGTTCTTGAACCCAGTATTTAAAACAATGTATACAAAGTTTATGAGCTTTGTATGTAAACGAATATAAAATAAAATTTAAAAAACACCCTTCTTGGAGAAGATCTGACCTTCACTGCAAAGAAATAGAAGTTGTTACAGAAAAAAGTAGAGCACAAAATTTTAAATTAAATTAATAACATAAACAATAATAAAATGTGTTTTTAAACACTACAAGCAGATGGTTATTACGAACATATGGCAAATAGTGAGATACGTGATATGCCTGGAGTGTTTTGAACAAGAAGTTCAAACATGAAAAATTTCATAAATCATGTTAAGAAGACTGATGATCTTTATATGAAGAGTGCCATGTTGTTAAATGCCATTTATTTTGCTCCAATTCCTAGCAGCCTTACGTACAGTAGATCAAGTCTCTTACCCTACACCATCCTTACAGTGTCTGCCATGTTTAATCCCATTGTTACAGCATACTTTATAAAGTCTCCTCTTTTGTAGACCTTCCATTTTTCCAAGTATGATGGCCTTTTTTCAGGGTCTGGCCCTTCCTGACAACATGAAGTGAGATGAAACGTCACCATCCTTGCCTCTAAGGATCACCCAGGTGATCCTCACCTAAGACAAATTTGTTTAGCCTTTTTCAGTCTACCCATGGTATAACCAACATTCTTTCCTACACTGTAATTTCAGAGGCATCAATTCTTCTTCAACGTTGCTTATAAATGTGCGGTTTTTATATGCATATTAATCAGTTGAAAAGAATATGAATTTCTTACTCTTTAAAATGATATTTTTGTTCTTTATCACTTTAAAGTGATTCCTGATAGCATATTTGCCCAATGCAATAAGTATTTTGATTTCTTAACTTCTACATTTATAGGTGTTGATTATGGATTCATGTAAATCGACATTATTGACAACGTCAAACTTAACTCGCTTTATTTGATATTGCCTATTGATTCACTTGTGAGGATTTTGTTTTATTTATGTTAAGGTGTTATTTACACCTTAACATAAGACTTAACTACAGTGCAGTCTTTGATCTTCTTCATTGATTATGTACTTCAAATTGTCTTCAGTTTTAGCAAGAGGGCCTTAGAGATATTTATATTTTCTATCACTGTACCAGCAAAATAAAAAATAAATCTGAGAGAAAATAAAGAGAAATTAGGTTCAATAAAATAGGTCAATAAGTTGTTGTTGGTGGTGGTTGTGTAAACTGTCACTTCACTTTATGAACAACAGTTCTGAACCATGTCTTATGCTGTGCCATCTTCAAAAATTCTTCAAAATTTGAGCCCTTTGCTTCAGTCATTGTGACAATTCATCTGAGAGCTGAGAATATTCCTCTCTTTCACTATCCCTCCACCTTTCCAAGCACCATGTCCCTCTCCAAGAAATAATCTTTCCTAGCAACATGCCCAAAATATGTAAGATGAGGCTTTATTATGTTTGCACCCAAGAAGCACTCTGGCTTCATTTTCTCCAAGACATATCTATTTGTTCTTTTGGAAGTGAAGGGAATATTCAGTATTCTTCAATGCCACAGCTCAAAGGCATCAATTTTTCATAAGTCTTCTTTATTCATTGTTCAGTTCTCAGCAACATAGCAACTGAATGAAATGACCGTATTCTGAATCAGGTGCACTTCAATCCTCAAACTAGAGGACTTTTTCCTCAACAGTTTGTAGAAGTTTCTGACTGCAAACTTGGCCAGAGTAATTAATTTCCTAATCTCCTGACTGCTGTTACCAAATGTATTAGTTGTGGAATCCAGTAAGATGAAGTTTAAATAGAAAACAGACATTCTAGTATTCTACGCTTTCAGTCAGCATCTATCTGACATCAGCAATAATATCCTTGGTGTCATGGCCTCCTCAACATCCAGCTTGAACTTTTCAAAGTTCTCTGTCTACATATTGTTCTATAATCTTTGGTCAAGTGTATAGCACCATTATCCTGGATCCAACTGAGACACCACCCTCACTTGGAACATTATCCTCTGTATCAACCATGCACTTCAGGTTAGGAAGCCTCCATGATAGGAAGGCTCCACTGCCCACCAGTGGTCCCATCCTATCATGCCACTACTGGTCCTAAATGTACCCTGCCCTGCATCTTTTCCTTGTGATTTCTGTCAAAATAGAAGCAAAGAAATCATGGACCTTCTTCCAGAACTTCCAGAGAGAGAAAGCCTTCCTATAGAGCTGGTACCTGGATACAGATTTGGAACCGCCTACACAGTGAGATTTATTTGTATGTAGCATTGGAGAATGATCTGCACACTGCTAATTACCTTATAGCTTGAGTTTCTGTATTCTTGCTTGCTTATCATTGTTGTTGCAGGATATGACTGTTATTTTGCTGTTCTTAGATAACTTGTGGATGCTGTGATGCTTAAAAATATGCTATCTAATTGTTAAATGCCAGAGGGTCATCCATAGTGGACAGGTTTTAGTAGAACTCCCAGAATAAGACAGAGTAGGAAGCCGAATTACCACCCACTTCTTACATAGCAGGCTTCTGAAAACCCAGTAAACAATAGAAGAATTGAAGAAATACTCAGAATTCAAGCCCATTGCCTTCTCAATGACCTTTTATCAAGTTTCCAAGGATATAAATCTTTACAGAGGAAATTACCCATATTCTTGTTCTGGAGCAGCTATTGGTTTCTTACAACTGATCTTTTTCTTTCAATGCAATATGTAACAGATCACATCATCTGAAATTTAAGAAGTAAAGGTAAAAGATAAGGGAAGTGTATGTTAGATAAATTGGAAAGAAGAAACAATACGATTCCTCGCATCTTCCTTTCTTCTAAGGTTTCTCTTAGGAATATTAATTCATACTTAAGTGTGGTTGACTAACAACAGAAATTTATTATTCCCAACTTTCCTAAGAATTTTTAAACTCAATGCCATTTAGATAGATTCATAGCTAACTCACAAATGTGATTTTGAGAAATTGTCAGTTGCATAAGATATTTCCCTTCTGTCTTGCATCCTTCTGTGAATACAAACCACTAGACAAGAGCTGTTTTGGGGCTATCAGCCCAACTATTTATACACTACACTGTCACAATTCTTCTCCAAGAGAAGTTGAAATTGCCAATCAAATGTCAAAATAGAATTTAAGTTGGATAGATGAATTCTAATTTCACAGTTTTGAATATTTCCCTGATGTCTTTATTTTCTTTTTCTCTTTACTAGCTTCTTTGTTTCTAATGTCCCATAAGATTTCTAAATATTCTAATAAGTCATTATGTTAGCAACAGGTCTTTATGTGTTAACACCAACTCAACACTTAGTAACAATAAAGAAACAATAAAGAATTTGTTACAAGACTAAGTTGTCTGAGCAATATTTACGTTTTAATTCTATGTCCTTGACTGGGAAACAATGTGGGATCAAGATTGGTGGAAGATCTATCAACAATCTGCGATATGCAGATGACACAATGCTGCTTGCGGAAACTGAGGAGGACCTAAAGCTCTTGCTGCAGAGGGTCAAGGAATGCAACTTCCAATATGGATTGAGGCTCAATATCAAGAAGACAAGGATTCTCACCACCTGGCCAATTGGCAGCATCAGTATGGATGGTGCAGAGATTAACATTGTTCACAGTTTTAGTTTGCTTGGCTCCACAGCGAACACTGTTGGCACCAGTAGCCAGGAAACTAAAAGACATATTGCGATGGGAAAGTCTGCTGTTAGGGACCTCTCCAAAGTACTGAAGAGCAATGGTTTCTCTCTGGAGACTAAGGTGAGTCTGATACTGGCCATGGTCTTTGCAATCACTTGTTATGCATCAGAGAGCTGGACAATGACTAAGGAGGATAGAAGGATAATTGATGCCTTTAAGCTGTGGTGCTGGAGAAGAGTATTGAGAATACCATGGACTGCTAGGAAGCAAACAGATTCATCCTAGAAAGGGTCAAACCGGGCTTTTCCTTGGAGGCAAGGATTCTGAGGCTCCGTCTAACATACTTTGGACATGTTGTAAGGAGGGCCAGTCCTTGGAGAGGAACATCATGCTTGGTTGTAGGGTGGAGGGACAGCGCAATAGGAAAAGGGCGGATTGATTCAGAGACTAAGGCATTTGGGATGGTTGTATCAGAGATGGAGTGATTGGCACAAGACAGAGCGGAGTTTAGGGCTGTTGTACATAGGGTCACTATGAGTCACAAGCGACTCGACGGCACATAACAACAACAACAACGACAACAATAATTCTATGTCCTTCACAAAGTCAGCAATAGCAGAGCTCTGGAACTGAAATTTTTTAAGGACTTTTGCTTATTATGGTAATAAATAATAGCTTTATGAAGAGCCTTGGATTTACTGTCTTGGCTAGAAAAGTCTCTCAAAATCAAATTGTTAGCATTGATCATGTGGCCAAAGGTCTATGCAGGAATATGTATAGACTGTGTAGAATTTGGTGTAGAATGGATACGAAATTAAAACGTCCTTCTTTTTTACATTTGTATCATGATAGTACTTTGTAAAAACCTTCCCCAAAGTTGTAACTTAAACTACCTTGCAAAGAGAATTAAATTGACTTTTAAGACAAGACATATATGTTGATGTGATTGTCGTCTTTGCCAATGAGTCAACTACGTCTCATATAGACCCTATCACCAGTAACTCTGGACCTTGACCTATCCTTAGCCAACCTCTCTATCTCTGACATCTGGCTCCATTGCCATAGTCACTGTGTCAATTCATCTCATCCAACGTTATCTTCTTCTACACTGACCCTCTATACTTCCAAGCATATTGTCTTTCTTCAGGAATTGGTCCCTCCTGGCAACAAAGTATGTGAGGCAGAGCTTCAAAATCCTTGCATTCAAGAAAAAACATCTCCAGGACAGACCTGTTTGTTTTCTTAGCAGTCTATGATCTTTTCCAATACCAAAATCAAAAGCAATTCTTCTTATGTTAACCTTAGTCATTGTTCTGTTCTCCAATGCATAGTAAACAACTGAGAAGATCATGGACTGAATCAGGCATTCTGCTCTTTAGCACACTGGAGAGGTCCTTGACCACAGATTTTTCTAATGCAACTTGACTTTTGATTCATGACCTCTGGTACGCAGTGTTGATTGTGAATATGAACATGATGACATTTTTATCAATCTTTGTTTTTTTTTCTATCTATCATAATAGGGTGGGTTAGTCCAATGGTGAAGATGTCTTTTTTCTTGATTTTGAGGTGCAATCCGTATTGAATATTGAAGTCCTTGATCTTCTGCAAGTGCTTCAAGTCTTCCTCAGTTTCTTCAAGCAAGTTTGTTCCATCTACATAATGTAGGTTGTTGATGAGTTTTCTCCAATCCTACCACCACATCTTCTTCATAAAGCCCAGCCTCCCAGTGATGTATTCCTTGTATGGATCGTAAAGGTATGGAGAAAGAATACATCCCGGATACACTCTTTTCTGGATTTTGAACTATGAAATGTTTCCTTACTGTGTTTGACAGCAGCTACCTGGTCTAGGTATAGATTTCACAGGAGCACAATCAACTGTTCTGGGATTCCCATTCTTGTCAGTGTTAGCCACAATTTGTTCTGATCCACACAGTCAAATGCCAATTAGCTTCATTCAAATTCTCAAAACTATAAATGTAATTACTTTAAACTGTTTTCTACAGAGGAAGAAATCACTACCTATCTATTTCTACAATTGAGCTGAAATTAGTTTACAATATGTTGTTGTTGTTGTTGTTGTTGCCATGTGCTGACAAATCACTTGTGACTCATAGTGACCCTATGTACAACAGCCCTGGAACCTTCTCTATCCTGTGCCAATTTCACTGTCTCCAATACAGCTACCTTCATTACCCTAGTCACTGTATCAATCTATGTCTTCAATGGTCTACTCTCTTTCTCCATCCCTCTATCCTTCCAAGCATGATGGGTCTCTCCAAGGACTGGTCTCACCTTGAAACGTGCCCAAAGTATGTTAGACGAAGCCTCAGAATCCTTGCCTCCAAGGAGCAGGCTGGCTTCATCCTCTCTAGAATGAACCCGTTTGTTCTCCTGGCAGTCCATGGTATATTAAAAACTCTTCTCCAGCACTACAGCTTAAAGGCATCAAATCTCTATCATCACTATTCATTGCCTAGGTCTCTGACACATAGGAGAATTGCAAAAGCTTTGGCCTGTATCAGGCACACCTTAGTCTCCAGACTGATGTTTTTACTCTTTAGTTCTCTGGAGAGATCCCTGACAGCCAACTTTCCCAGTGCAATTCACATATTCATTTGTATGCACATTTCCTAATTTTCCCTACCTCCCACATAATGCTGTAAGTTACTTGACCAGAAAAGAATCTTTCAATAACTATTCAGTACTTAATCTGTAATTAATTTTCCTACTCACAGGAGAGCTTCCAAATACTGAGAGAAAAGAAATGTGTTTTAATAAAAAGCCAATTTTTGAAACTTTTAATTTTCCCAATATTTCTCATGTTGGTTGGTTTGATTAATTTGTTTAAATCTTTTCAGTTAAACATAGATTTTTTTTATTTTGGGGAGATTTTTTTGTCTCACACAGAACTTCTGAAGTACAAGGAATAATTCATCTATTTCTATATTTTTTATGTGTCTTTCTATTAACAGGTGGGAAATGGTAGCATATTAGTTACCAAATATCATACTAAAGTCAAAGTTATCTATGTGAACTAAATTTTATTTATTACTTTATTAATATTATTACTTAAAAGATGTAATTGTTCTGAGAAGAAAAAGATTCACGGCTTTTAGAGTGACTAGAAGTTAGTCAGCATGACTTCCTTTTCCTTTCCTACTTATAAAACATTTAATCCTAAACATTGTCTCAAGATAAGATCCTGAAATAATAAGACTTTTATTATACCTGGAAATTCCTTTTTTACCTTGGGGCATATTTCCTATTGAAGTAGAACTTGAAGTTCAGGCTTTGATTTACTCAGAACTGGACTGTTAGGGTTTTGGAAGAAATAAAAAAAAAAAAAAAAGGTGAATTTTTTTTTTTTCTTTCCACTTTCATAATATGTTCAAATTCACAAAATAACTGTCAGAAAAGTTTGGTATTTGAGGATATGAAGAACCAGTCCCAGACAGGAAAAAAACATTCAGAGTCCTTTTAATAGTCATGCTATAGGTATCTGGCCACAAAGGAGTTCATAAGTCCACCAAAGATATCATATATTGCTCAAAAGAGTTAGAAACCAGAAGAGAGAAAAACCCTTTAAAAGCATAAACTCATTGCCACAGAGTTAGAAGGGACTCTGCAGAACCTTTGGTAGAATTTCAGATGTTGTAAATTTCATGAGGGGACATTGCCCATCTTTCTCCTGTGAAACAACTGTTGGAGTAGAACTATTTGTTTTTGAGTTGGCAGTGCAACTCCTTATGCACTAGGCCACTAGAAGTATCTAGTCTGTGGTGATGGGGCAGTGGGGGAATCTATGTCCTCTAGGATAATTATTGAAGTAAAAGCAAGACTTCTGAGAGAGTATAAACATTTTTGGAAATCTGATTTTATTAATTTGTGACCTGTGAACTTTGCACTAACTATGTGTAATTTGAGAAGTAGGCCTGCAGTTATTGCTCAAACCACTAATTATTTCCCTACCACCTTTGGTATCAAATTTCAACTGCTCATATATAGTCAAATGATATAGTTTCTATTTTCTACATTTGTCAACAGTATTTCAACAGTGACAATTAAATTTGTAGAAATGATTTTGCTCTTTGCTTCCTTTTGCTATAGTTAATTACACAATAACTCATTATTCATTACATCAATAACCATTGATTCATCTCAGAACTGACTCATAGTTGACCTTCCAGACAGTTTTCAGAGGTAGTTTAATCACATGGGAGAAGATGGCTTATCTTTCTCCCATGGAGCATCTGGTGTATTTGAACCATATGTTTTTGGGATTGCTAATATTTTTAAACATATATGTTAGAGATAGGTAGTCCTTGGCTTATAATAGAGTATCATTCTGATAACTGGTTAATAAGTGGGTTATGAAGTGAGAAAGTGTGTGATGCTAAAGATTTCTTCTTCAAACAGCCATGTTTATAGCAGCCTTTTCCACCATCGTAAAAAACATGGAAACAGACCAGATGTCCAACCACAAATGAATGGATTTTGAGAAGCTGTGGTACATACACACAGTGGAATACTACAAAACACGTAGGAGTAATGATTTTGTAAATTACTACCTAACTTGGGAGGGACTGGAGAGCATTGCACTGAGTGGACTAACTCAGTCTTACAAGGACAAATACTGTACAAAACCATTACTGTAGAATGAGTATGACTCTCCAAGAAGAGGGGGCGGGGGGAGCGTGTGTGGAAATAGAGGGGTGGGGACGTGGGGGTAGGGTGTTAATCATACATTTGTACAATTCGATGGGTGGGTGAGATGATAAAAATGAGAAGGATTTTGTGTGGAAAACCAAGGTATTCGAACTTTGTTGTTTTTTTTCTCTTCTTTTTTTAAATTAAATTTTATTAATTTTAATAAACATTTACAGAGATTTTGGATTTCCATTCATTCCTTGTTGCACTATTTTCTCTACCCCCCCCAGTTTTCCCCCCTTGAAAATCTGTTTTTATTGTCCCATTGCCACAGTACTTGACAAAGCCAGTTCTGATTAATCTCCTTTGTCAGTGTGTCCTTTGCCATTCCCTATCATTCTTCCCTGACAGAGACTTCACCCTGATTCATAAGGAAAAGAGTACAGCATAGTCTCTTAGTTACTTCCTGCTGAAAAGGGGTACTGGAGGTTTCAGGGTGAAGATCTTCTCTCACTACTCTAAAGGGCCCCTCTGGCATTAGGAATCACGTAGACTATTGTGGAGATTGATTTTGGAATTTAGATGCACTGTTATAAATTGTGCTTAGCCATACATGTTCATATCCTTGAAGATGTATCATGGAACTGTTGCAGCCTAGAAGACACAAATTTAACTAACAAGTTAAAAGTACATGAGTCAAAAATTAAAAGCAATAATATTCCAAGTAGAGGTTCTAATAGTAGCACAAATCAAGTCACAGAGGGAAGGTAGTTCTTAAAATAAAAGCCTTATTGACTAGCACTTTGTCTATTATAGTATAAAGGTTGGGAACCACAAGATGTAGAGGCTCAACTATATCATTTACTGTTCTTAAGTCCTGGAGCAAATTCCATCTACCACTGGGTTGTTTTACAGCTCAGATGTCCACATGCAAGGCAGAGGTGAAGTAAGGAACTGCTTATGAAGTTTTCCGTCAATTCCAACAACTAAGAAATAGTAAGAAGAGTTGGGACCTGAGAAGGCTTTTAGGACCAGGATCTTATGTCCAGAAGAAAACGAATATACTTACCAGTAATGTTAATGCTCACCCACAGCTCTTCTGGGAGGATCTAAAGTGTTGAAGTGAATGTATTCAAACTTTGTAAATAAATCAGAATGAAACTTATAAAAAATGGGGGGAAAATTACTTTTCTAGCCGTAGAGTCTGATTTGTCCCATGCAAATGGGCAGGAATATACAAAAAGAGTGTGTTGTCCTATCCACAAAGGTATTGGCTATTCTCCCCATAAATTGAGTGGATCCAGGAGCAGATTTTGATAAGCTCACCATCAGCAACGAAAAAGCAAGAGAATGCAGCACATTTCATAGACTGATATTCTTGCACAAGCCATAGTAGAGCATACAGGAGCAGAAGCTGTAGCAGACAGGAACAGAGAACCAGACCTAACATGAGATGGAGCCAACCTCAAGACTACTATGCCCCAGAACTAAAGCTAAGAGTCATTTTGCCCAAGTTTGTTGGAAAACTAGGTGGGAGTAGTTAGAGGAGAGCTGTACTGGCAAGACTAAGGGCCAAAAACTGTAAACCTGAAGAGTGATATGAGACTGAAAGCTGAGGTGAGAACTGAAGGTTCTGAGTGAGTGATTGTAGTCTGCTACTATTCAGAGTAGCCTTTTGACTTCCCTAAAATGATTTTGTGTGACCTCTGAGATATTGCAATGGATTTTAGACCCAGTAAACCAGTATGATTGATATTGAGATGAGTAGAAAGAAGCATAAGAACAAGGGGAACATGTCTGATCTCTTGAGAATTGGGTCTGAGATGTTGATGCTGTTGATAGGGACAATGGAGTTGTTAAAGACCAGATTGAATCATCCTCACATGGCCCTTGCTCTTTCTACACGGTACCTATTTTTTGTTTTTGTCTTCATTATTATCATTTCTTATTATTAATCTTTTTATATATCCAAATTAATTTTGATTGAGAAATTGGAAAAATTCTGTATAAATTGTAGACATACTCTAATACATGTTAATATAAAATCATATAATTTACTTCAACATGTTTATGTACAAATAATGAAAATTTACTTCAATGGTGCATTGACATTTTTGCCAAGTGCAACCTAACTCCACTTGTGATAACTTTTGGATTATTTGGAGTTTCTCTGCAAATGGAAATAGAATTTCTAGTCAGAAAATTTGTGAGAGTTATTTAAACGGTCCTTTTTAAAAATATATTTCATAGTAACATTTCATTATTTCCAAAATCTATTGTGATGCTGAACTCTGTGACAGTGATATGTCATATGTGATAATGGTTATCCATGGTGGACAGTGTTTAGTGGAGTTCCTGATTAAAACAAGCTTGGAAGCAGGAGTGGCATCCACTTCCAAAATAGCTTACCTCTGGACACTCTATGAATATAGAGAAATGATGAAAATTATACAAGTGTTCAGGTCTTTTATTCATAGGGTCACTATGAGTCATTGACAACTCAATGACACTTAACAACAATAACAACATTGACTTTAGTGCTAAAAATGGTTAAGGAAAGACCTAAAATGAATAAATAACATCTATTTCCTGAATTCAATGATCTTAATAATGGAAACATTCATAACTGCTGGTGGTAGTTGTTAATTGCCATCGAGTGGAGTATAACTAACTCATAGCAACACTGTGACCACAGATCTGAAATCTTTCTTATCCTATTGCCAGCTTCATCATCTCTGACACACCTGAACCATTGCTGCAGTCACAGTGTCTATCTCACTAAATATCTTTCTTCTTTGCTAACTCTCCACCTTTCAAAGCAGGATGTCTCCTTCCAAGAAATAGTCTCTCCTGGAAACATACTCAAAGTATGTGAGATGAAGGTTAATATTCTTGTTTTCAATGAGAATCCGGGTAATATTTTCCCCAACACATATGTGTTTGTTCTTTTGACAGCCCATGAGATATTCAACCCTCCTCTCTAGCATCACAATCTAAAGATATAAATTCTTCTTCTGTCATCCTAATTCATTATATAGCTATCTGAAAAATAGTAGGTGACTGAAAAAACATGGCCTGTATCAGACACACCTTAGCCTTCAAATTAATATCATTGTTTGTTAGTACTTTGGAGAGCTTCCTAATTATGGACTTGTCCAATACAATATATCTTCTGATTTTCTGACTGTTATTACCAAGAAAATAAAGAGTACCAAGAAAACAGATTCTCACCACTGGGCCAATTGGCAGCATCAGTATGGATGGTGAAGAGATTGAGATAGTTAACAGTTTTAGTTTGCTTGGCTCCACAGTCAACACTCTTGGTACCAGCAGCCAGGAAATCAAGAGATTAATTGCATCAGGAAAGTCAACTGTGAGGGACCCCTCAAGAGTACTGAAGAGCAATGATGTCAGGCTGGAGATTAAGGTGTGCCTGACCTGGGTTATGGTCTTTGCATTTACATGCTATGCATTAGAAAGTTGGACAGTGACTAGGGATGATAGAAGGAGAATTGATGCCTTTGATCTGTGGTACTGGAGAAAAGTGTTGAATATACCATGGACAGCTAGAAGAACAAACAGGTTTGTCCTGGAGAAGGTGAAGTCAGAGTGCTCCTTGGAGTCAAGGTTTCTGAAGCTTTATCTGACCTACTTTGGGCATGTTGCAAGGAGGGACTGGTCCTTGGATAGAAACATCACGTGTTTGAATTTTTTTACTTTAACTTTTATTACTTTTTAAAATGTATCTGTTGCTGCACTTTTCCTTCCCTCCTCCTTCTTCCCTTACTCCTTGTTGTTCTTTGTTTTGGTGAAGTTTTTGTTGGTATATGAATGATCTTATTAAATACAATATAAATGAAAGATGGTGAAAAACACAATGGGTATGACTATTGTAAAGGACTTATCATATAAAAACCAATAAAAAAATATTCTTTTTTAAAAAGCCACTGTTGTTTTTTTTTTTTTAAACTGAATGTGGAATTCTGGCAATTGCCTGTTAATTTACTGTTCTATCTATTTTTTTATGATCTTCTGCAATATTTTGCATGTGTGTGATTTTAATAATATTGTTCAATAATTTCCACATTCTGATGAATAACTTTTCTTGGTAGTGGAAACAAAGAACAATAAAAGATCTTTTTTCCCTAAGAAAAAAGTAAACTGAAGGGGAGAGGGGGCAGAGGAAAATGTGCAACAATGAATGAATGGTAAACCAAATTCTTTATAAACTTTCATTAAAATCTTAATAAAAAAACAAGGACAAAATGCATGCTGTTTGGTTTTTGGTTTTTGGTTTTGGGGTTTTTTTTAATCTCTTCTGGTCACCCTTCCAAGTTTTCTGGCATGAAGTAGTTTTCATGTCCTGGGATACATTTGTTAACTGAAACATGGAAATCCAAAAATGATTACAACAGTACATTGACTGAGAACTGTCAGAAGTTCAAGCTGGATTTAGAAGAAGCATGGCACTGAGGATATCTCTGCTAATATCAGATGGATCCTGTCTGGAAGTACAGAGTGCCAGAAAGTGACTATTTGTGCTTTATTTATGATGTCAAGGTATTTGACTGAACGGATCACAACAAATTAAGGCTAGCATTGAGAAGAATAGGAATCTCGGAAGACTTAAATATGCTCATACTTAACCTATTTAATAAGACTAAGAATCTATTGTGTGAACAGAGCAAATGGAATACTACATAGTTCAAAATAAAGAAAGTTGTATGTCAGGGTTTCATCCTTTCTCCATATTTATTCAATCTATATGCTGAGCAAATAATTCAAGAGACTGAACTTTATGAATAATTATGTGACATCAGAATCAGAAGAAGACTCATTAATAACTTGTGCTATGCAGATGATACAATTCTGTTTGCTGAAAATAAGGATTTGAAGTCCTTGCTGCAGAAAAATCAAAGGCTACAGCCTTCAATATGAATGCATCTCAATATTAAGAAGATAAACCATTTTTCCATTGGACCAATAGTCATTATCATGATGTATGTAGAGAAGAACTAAATTGTCAACAATTTTATCTTACTTAAATCTTCAATACCTTTGTACTTGGAGTCAGGAAATCAGGAGACATTGCACTGGGTAAGTCTGCTGTCAAGGGAATCAAAGAATTGCTGAGTGAAATAGTGTCAGTTTAAAGACTGAGGTGCACTTGATTCCGTTTATTGTATTTTCTTAAACTTGCTATGCATCTGAGAGCTGGACAGTGAATAAGGATACAAAAGAATAATTGATTCATTGAGCCATGGTGTTGGTAAAGTACTGATTATCACATGATTACCAAAATACCAAACATACATGTCTTGGAGAAGTGGAGTCAGATTGATCCTTAGAAGCAAGGATGGTGAAACTTCATCTCACATACTTTGGGTTTATTATTGGAAGGAGCTAGTCTTTGGAAAGAAAGATCACACTTGAAAAGTTGATGTTGGCAAAAGAGAGGGAGACCTTCAAGAGGATGGATTAAAACAATAACTGAAACCATGGGTTCAAGTATGTCAGAGATGATGAAGATGACACAGGATAGGACAGGGTTCAAATCTGTTGTTCATAGGGCCATATTCAATTGAGGGCATGAGTCATGTTTAACTAGAGGGCACCTAACAATAATCATAACATCTTCTTTAATAGCATAGAAATATGCAAGAATACAGTTGTATTAGCTCTTTATTGATTCTGTAATAACTTAACCACAGTTGATGGCTAAAAATAATGCAAGTGTTTGTCTTTCTGTTCTGAAACTGAGAATTCTTAAGAGTATCTCACTGGGATAAATCTATATTTCAACAAATTTAAATTATTATGTATAGGCTCTAGGGTTAAATCCATCTCCTTGCCTTTACCTCTGTCTGAAGGTCACCTCTAATCTTGTGTTCATATCTTCATCTTTCAGGTCAGGAAGGTGACATTTTCCTGTCTGATTCTGCTCTGTTTCCTCCTTCTTCACATCTGAATTACCCAGGATAAATTTCTATCTTTAATAACAGTGCCCTACTAAACTTAATTCAATCCAATCTTAATTCCTCCCTTTTCAAGTAACAACAGTTTCACATTATCTGAGGATCATATTAGGGACACCTTTGGGGCATGATGATTATCCCTACCATTTTAGCATTGCTTTTTAATGAATTTTTACTTCATCATATTCTTCATTAACTTAATTGGATCCTGTTTTATTATGATACCTCTATTCTTGTCATGTCACATGTTCTCCATAGTCACTTACTCTCAATGATTTTGTGTGGATTTTTTTAATTCTCTTTCCCCCTTACCTTTGTTTCCTGAGTTTTCTTTTTCTGACATCTAACTTAAATCTTCTTCTTCATCAAGAGACTTTATCCCACAGTTTGAAAGATTTTTAGTCCTAAGGAACACTTTAGTCTTCTGTCTTAAATAACATGCATCATCTGCTCAAGTACATTGAAGAATAAGATATTTTCATAATTCATTCATATTTTGTTTGAAATTTATTTCTCAAGAATTTGGAAGCTTTTGGCAATGTTTTTGTTCTTAACTATTTATACTTGGTAGGTATTCACCAAGAACATTAGACAGCAAATAAGGACGACTAAAGAAGAATTGTTAAGTTAGAATTTTGGTGGTGATGAAGGGTGCTGAATATAACAGGAACTTCCAAAAGAACAAAAAAATCTAAAACAACTATGAGATACCATCACACCCCAGTCAGAATTGAAAAATTTAACAGAACAGCAAGCAACAAATGCTGACAAGGTTGTGGAGAAACTGGAACCCTTATTCACTGTTGATGGAAGTGTTAAAATGGTTCAACCACTGTGGAGGGTGGTATGGCGCTTTCTCAAAAAGTTGCAAATAGAAATACCATTTGACCCAGCAATTTCACTACTGACAATATACCCCAAAGAGACCCTAACTGACATCCAAGCAGATATATACACTCCCATGTTTATTGCGGCTTTGTTCACAATAGCAAGGAGTTGGAAAGAAACTAAGTGCCCATCAACAAATGAATGGATAGAGAAGTTGTGGTATATTCACACTATGAAATAATATGCTGCATTTAAAAACAAAGAATTCATGCAATATTATTCAAAATGGGTGACTCTGGAGGACATTATGCTGAGCGAAGTATCTCAGTCACAGAAGGACAAATACTGCATGCTGCCACTGTTGTAAAACAGGACTGACCTTGGGGTTGAAGAGAGACTGAGAAAGATGGGTTCAACAGTGTGTACTGCATTGAAATAGATAAGCGAGAAAACTGCTTAAAGTGGATATGTGAT
>NW_006399829.1:5079266-5102259 GCF_000299155.1 Elephantulus edwardii | reverse complement strand
GCATGAACAGGGCAATTTTTCCTATTTATTTAGATCTTTTATTATATCTTGCAGAAATGTTCTGTAGTTTTCTTTGTACAGGTATTTTGTGTCTCTTGTTAGGTTCATTTCCAAGTATCTCAATCTGTGGTTGGCTATTGTCAATAGTATTGCTTTCTTGGTTTCTGTCTCTGAGTTCTCTTTGTTACTGTAGAGGAATCCCACTGATTTTTGTATATTGATCTTATATTCTACCACTCCTCTAAATTGGTCTACTAAATCTAAGAAAAAGGAAAAAAACACACAACAACAAACAAATCTATCTTTGAAACAATGAGGGTGCTCTTTATGGGCAAGAATGGTGTAATTATGTCACATATTTTGTGGGCACCTTGTTAGGATATGTCAGTCCTTGGAAATAGAAAGCATGCCTGGAAAAGCATGTCACGGAAAGAGAGGAAGACTTTCAACAAGATGAGTTAAATTGAGAGATGGATTGATGTAGTAACTGCTACAATGTTACAGAGGATTTTGTCAAAGACGTGATAGTGAGACTAGCACAAGATAGAGTACAGGTTTGATCTATTATTAGTAGTACATCTATGAATAGTTGATTTGATGGCACCTAACAACTACAACAAGGATGAGTCGATGAATTAGAAACATTCAATAGGCAACACAAGTTTAGTTTACTGGTAACATGCTTATTAAAACTTATGTCATATATACAGATACATAAACTATGGCAATGCTAACTATATTATTACTGTAAAAATTAAATGTAATGTTAATGTAAAAATGTTGTTGTTGTTGCTGTTGATTGCCTCAAGTCAAGTATGACTCTCAGCGACCCTCTGAACAAAAGGCTTGAAGCCTCCCTACAACTATCAACATTTATCAAAGTTCATAGGGTTTCTGGAGGCATGTTTTTTAGGAAGTAGATTCCAATCCTGCTTGCAAAAAGTAAAAAAAAAAAATATCCGTTGAAAATATTAATGACTCATCACAATAGAAGTTTATTTCTAAGTAAGAAATAGTCCAATGTGATTATTTTTTTTTCCCGGTTAACTTTTCTATGCAGAAATTTAGAGACTAAAGACTCCTTCCAGTCTGGAGCTCTACTACTTCATATGGCTTTGGAGTCTCTTGAAGAACCTCACTAGGGGAGACCCAAGGGAGTTTCTTATAGGAATGGCTTCGGAAGTGGCACACACCTTTTCTAGTCTGAGTCCACTGATAACAGCTAGTCATATGGTCACACTTAGTTGGCTGGAAAGTGCAGTTCACAGAAATGAGCCTACACTGTATGAGAGAGAATCTAAATGCTAGTGGATCACTAGCCATCTTAAAGTGTACCAAAGTACTCCTCCTGACTGACTCTGTTAGTTCTCCACTCCTCCCTTTCCATTCCTATCACTCAGAAATAGAGATCTTCCTGTAGATTTTTCCTAGTTTTTCTTCAGAAAATTTTCAGTCTCTTCATACAGATTCATTGTTGTTGTGGCTGAGTAACCATAGATTTGAAACCAATAGCTGACTCTTCAGCAGGTTTTCAGAGGCAATAAATCACCAGGAGGGAGTTTTGTATCTTTCTCCTGTAGAGAAGCTCGTATATTTGAACCATATAACTTTGGGTTGGCCATGCAATTCCTTCCTAGAGACTACAGTGCACCTGATTCAGGCCATAGTCTCTCCAAATACTTGCTATGCATCAGAGAGCTTGACAATAACTAAGGATGACAGATAAAGAATCAATGCCTTTGAGTTCTGGTGTTGAAGAAGAGTATTGAACATACCATCGACCACTAAGAAAACAAACATATCTGTCTTGGAGAGGGTGAAACTGAGTTGCTCCCTGGAGACAAGGATTTTGAAGTTTCTTCTCACATACCTCATGCACATGGCCAGGAGGAACCAGTCACTGGAGAAGGATATCATGCTTGGAAGTGTAGCAGGACAGCACAGGAGAGGAAGACTCCAAATGAGATGTAAGGATATAGTCATTGGTGTAACAGGAGTAGGTGTGTCAGAGTCAGTGAGACTATCTCAGGATAGGGCAAGGTTTAGAACTATTGTACATAGAGTCACTATGCATCACAGGTGACTCAATGGCACATAACAACAAGAAGCCTTCAAAGCTGGCCAGATAGATAGGCTCATAAATGCACTTGGGTGAGTACAGGCATGTGGACTATATATCTTGTTGTTTTTATGTATCACTGAGTTAGAAATGACTCATAGTTTATCCTCTAACAGGTTTTCAGTGACAGTTAATCACAGGAGAAGAGCCTGTCCATCTTTCTTCTATAGAACAACTTGTAGATTTGAATCACATGCCGATAGGTTAGCAGCATGACTGTTGATCATTAAACAACCATAGCTCTCAACACACCTTTCAGGATATATTTTTTAAGTATAAATTTTACTCTTTTTTTAAAAAAAAATTCTTTTCTCCTTATATTTTGTTACAAAATTAATGAGTTTTATTTCCTTTTTTAAATTTATTTTTTTTATTTTTAAATTTTAATTTTTTAAATTTACAAGTCCAGACCCTTCTATCACAGAGTTTCATGCTAAATTTGTCCTTCCAGAAAAGCTTCCCTTCCTTATTCTTTTTCTTTTTTTCTACCTTAACTAACCCAAGTTTTAATATTTCCCACTCTCTAAATGCAATGTTTCTAATTTTTTGTGTTATACATCTAATACCAATCCAGTAATTCTTATAAGTTTGATAATAGTAAAATCATTTCCTTATGGGTCTTTCATCCTTTCTCATGCAAGTAACCAATTTCATGATTGCTTTTGACAGGAAGATGCTGGAATATATCCCTGGGATTCCATGTATTAAGGGCTTATTGCTCAATTGTTTCCTGCATGACAGTATCTTTGGCCAATGATTTGCCACATGTAATTACTATAATTACATGTGGGTGGTCAGCTTCAAGGTTGGTTATTTTTGGATGAAAATAAATTATTTGAAAGAACAAACCTTGCAAAACAGTTTAGGCTTCCAATTTCTAGGATGAGAAACATAAGAAAGGATCAGTTTTATGGTCTCCTGGATTAAAGAAAAGGAACACCCATTCCTTAGCAAGGACTGTAGATCTCACTATTCTAACTTATTTTCTTAATTGACCATTCACTAACAAATCCCAGTTTCATCTCCATCAAATGCATGTGTATAGGGTGGGAGAAAAGTTTGTACACAAAATCAGGGGATTTCAAATATGTTAGAGTAGGTGAAACACTATTTTAGATTTATTTCAAAGAATAACAATTAATCTTACTGGTATTTATTCAGCTCTGAAACATGGTGACCTCTATCAGGTTCCTGATACTTGCAATCACAACAGGAGATTGCCTATCTTTCTCCTGCCTTATGTCTGGCGGCTTGGAACAGGTAGAGATGAACATCCTTTGAATCAGCAACTCAACTCACTATGCTTATGCTATCTGTGATAAAGACCAAATCTTTAAAGAAACATGTCTACATTTCTGAACTTTGTAACTCTTAGTAAGCGTGGTGTTAAGGCTTTATTCTTCAAATTACTTCCTTATCCATTGACTTATTTACTTTGTCATATATGGATGGGTGGGAATCTGCCGAATAAGGTATATTAGCCTATCCAAAAGAGAATTGGTTAGTCTTGCCAATACACAAGGATGTTGGCTAATATTACCATTACATTAAGCAGATCCAACAGCAGAATTGGGAAAACATCACCATCAGTGAAGATGAGGCAAGAGAATATAATGTGTCCACAGGGGCCAGAGATTCTTTCATCGACCAAACAAGGAACCACAGAAGCAGCATCCATAGCAGCCACAGTACAGAACCAGAGATGTGACATCAGAGAGTGGACCTTGGAACTCCAATGTCATCGAACCTGAACTAAGAGCCTTTTCCTCAAGTTTGTTGGAGGACTGAGCGAGAGTCACAACTGACAGGACTGAGAGCTTTGTAACAGGGGCTTAAATCTGTGAGGCTCAAGGCTGAGGTGCCTGAGAGCACAATTCAGAAGGTGTCTTGACTGAGTGATTGTATTCTGTTTCTATCTTGAATTATAGCCTTCTGATATGGTTCTGTGTGGTCTGGGAGATATTGCAATGAAAATTAGACCTGGTTACACAGTAAGATTGCTCTTGGGATGGGTGGAAAGAAGTGTGGAAGATGGGAGACATGTCTGACTTCATGGTAATTGATTTTGTATTCTTTTCAAGGACAGTACTCCTTTGGGAAGTGGTAATGCTCAGATATGGCTGTTCCCATGCAGCCTTTACATCTTTTATAGAAAACTACTTGGCTTTTTGGCTGTTGATGATGATGATGATGATGATGATGAACCCCTGTTGTGCACTGTAGAGTCAGAACTGATCCATGGCTGACCTACTGGGGAGGACGAGGGGGCTCAGAGGCAGTTAATCAAGTGGTAGGAGATTACCCATCCTTCTCTGGCAGAATAGTTGGTGGACTCAAACCTGGTGCCTTCAGAATTGCAGCTTCTTGCCACTAGGCCACTAGAGCTCCCTAATAAGTATAAGACCACTAATTTTAAAAGCTAAGCAAACTTTTACACGCAGATAAAATCAATCTTGGAAGGCTAACCAAGATGAAAAGAGAAGGAAAGGGGAGCCAAAATAAACTAGGCCACCAGAGCACCCTTTTAACCTTTAACATGTTTCTTTATCCTTTAAATACAAATTAAAATATTACACACTCTGTTGTTTAGTTTTTACTAAATTTAAATAATCTAATGTTTCAAAAAAGATTAAAAGCCCTGTCTAGGTAGTTCTGGTGGGTCAGTGGTAATTAGCTTCACTGCAATCCTGAAGGCACACAGTTCAAATTCATCAGCTGCTCCGTGGAGGAGATACAGGCAATCTCCTCCTATTCATTTAAAAGTGCCTCTGAAAAGTCACTGAATGGTCAGCCATGGGTCAGTTCTGATTTGATAGTACATAACAATTGTCTTTGTTATGTAAAACATGAAAAGGAGTCCTGGTGGCACAGAATATGACTGTTAATTGAAAAGTCATCAGTGTGAAGCTAAAAGTCATTTCAGAGATCCAAGATGGCTGTAAAGCAGGGCCATTATGGCCTTCTACAGACTTCAGCTTATTGATAATTGAACACTTAAACAGTTGATGACTGGCCATCAGTGAAGATCGAGGCTCAACAACAGGAATTCAAGGATTCCCAAGGAGGAATGGGTGAGTCTCGTGGCTCCCAACCCCCTCCCACAGAGCCCGCGCCCGCACAGCCACTGCAGCTCCATGAGGCTTCCACAGCCGAAATCAATGGATTCCCTCAGCCAGGATGGATGCTGGGCACTGGCCCTCCTCAAGACTGGTGCAGTGAAGCCACCACACTGCCACAAGGTGGACTTGTTCTGGAGAGAATTCTTGGAGCCAGGATGGCGGCAGTGGGGGAAGCGGGCACCCTACGACTGCCTGCACAAGAGGGGCCACACACCCACTGAGCACCCATGCGGTGGGGTAGGGAGGCGGGCCCCCAACGGCTGCCTGCGCCCAGCTGGCAGCCTGCATAGGAGGTGGGGGATGGGATGCATGCCCACCATCTGCAGGTTTGGGTTTCCTCGGACAGGCAAAAGAAGATGATTACCTATACAATGGATTGCTGAAAGTCACTGTGAGCCTGATGACCTTAACAGTGGCAACATGCACAAGAGGACCGACATCCTAAATGCACTACCTATTTTGTTCTGTTGAATGCTTCTGCCAAAAGATGGTTAGACCTGGGGAGAGTCTATTCACAATTCTCAGGTTCCCTTTATCATATATAGAGGTGGAGGGCAGTAACACCTACTTCAAAATATATTATGACCACTTATGGGGGGGTAAAAGTGGCAGTGCTGGAATTGGAGACACTATCCATGACCACAGAGTCCTCAGTCAGGCGAGGGGACCAGACTGGGGTAGGGGCTATTGAAGGGGGAGTATACCAGCCAGCTCCTGGGGGGTGTTGCCCTGCCCAGGGCAGGCTGCCTTCAGCCCTTGGCTCAGGGTGAGCCGTCACGGCCCTCAGGGTAAGCTCCTCAGTCCCCAGATTGTGCCATCTGACCCCTGGGTGGGGAAGGGAAAGAAAAAAAAAAGAATGCCTAGGGTACCCAGAGAATGTTACCTAGGCCACCTTCTGCCACCCTCCCCCCTAGTAAACCTGAAAGCAACACCCTCAAAGCCCTTCTATTTGTAACTCACAAGTTTGTTCTCTCTAGGTTTGCTCCCTTTCCTATAGGTAACTTTAACACTGAGTTTTACTCCAGAATTGACCCTGAACCCAGTGCCAGTGACAAAAAGGAAATACAAGTGACAGCTAAGGAAGTAAAGGAGGATGGGGCCTCTGGGTTCAACCAGCCATCCCCACTGGACCCACCTGGGAAAACACTTTGCAGTCCAGAAGGGAGCAAATTACAGGAAAATATCATCTAACAGAGCAAGAAGGCAAGCAGCTTTAACTCAAGACCACCAGTAAGGTGATAAAGCATCCTCCCTTCCCCCATTTACATCTACGCCCCTGTTCAGCATGAAGAAGCCAGAGAGTCAGCATCCAATTCCCAAATCAATAAGACGGTTTAATTACCATTGGAAAATGCTTGTCATTCCTCTGTAGCATCTGTTCCCCACTGGACCCTCATCATTTCCTTCACCTGCTCCCCCCACCGACAAAACTGTAGAGCTCTGCAACTGCATCCCTGCCCATCCTCACCCTTCTGCCCCCAACCCTCACCTCTTTGTACCCCCAATATGTTTTTCCCAATAAAAGAAAAAATATTCATTTCATATAAGAAGGATAAAACAGCCTCTTCCATAGATTTAAATCTTATGGGGCATGTCCATTCTATCCTAAGATGTCATTACGAGTGTGAATTGACTCAACAACAGTGAGTTTGGCTCTCTTTGTTTGTTTTTGTTGTATAGTTGTTATTGACTCATACTATGCTAGAGCAGAGTAAATATTACATAAGTTCTTATTGGCTAAATAAACTCTGGTGCCTTAATGGTGAAGCAGTTTCCCTGTCAACAGAAAGGCAGATGGTTTGAGTTCATTAGCTACCCTGTGTGAGAAAGATGGGCAATTTTCCTCCGTGCAATTTACAGCCTCCAAAACCCTACTGGTATATCAACTATGAGTCTGTTCTTAATCGACAGCCATGAGAAAAAATAAATTTAGAGTAAATTCGTACATTGTTGTTGTTATTGTTACGTGCCATTGAGTCACCTGTGATTTATAACTATCCTATGTACCTGAACTCTTCTCTATCCTTCACCAGTCTCACTGACTCTGACACAAATACCCCTCTTATACCAGTTACTGTGTCTATCCAACTCATCCAGGGTATTTCTCTTTTGCGCTATTGTCTACAAGAACTGGTTCCTCCTGGCCATGTATCCAAAGTATGTGAGATGGAGCTTCAAAATCCTTGTCTCCAAGGAACAGCTCAGTTTCTCCCTCTCCAAGATTGATCTGTTTAGTCCATGGTATGTTCAATATTTTTCTTTACGACCACAACTCAAAGACATCAATTCTTCATCTGTCATCGTTAGTCATTGTCCAGCTCCTCGATGTATAGCAAATGATTGCAAAGACAATGACCTGGATCAAACCTATCTTAGTCTCTAGGTTGACATCATTACTCTTTAGCACTTTATAATGGTCTCTGACAGCACACTTACCCAATGCAAACAGTCCTTTGATTTCCTAACTTCTAGTGCCAAGAACATTGATTGTGGAGCCAAGCAAACAAATTATTAACAACCTCAATCTGTCTTTTCTATCATGATGCTGCCATTTGAAGCAGTGGTAAGAATCTTTGTCTTGTTGATGATGAGCTTCAATCTACATTGAAGACTATAGTTCCTGACCTTCTATTTTTCTTCTTTTATTTTATTCAGGGGCTCAAATGCAATAGGCTTTTACTATTAACCTTCTTTATTCAAATTTAAAATCACTAGAATATATGATATGTATATGAAACCACGTCTGTCCTTGGAGGCTAGGATTTTGAAGTTACACCTCACTTGGGGCACATGGCCAGGAGAGATCTCTACTTGGAAAAGGACATCATACTCAGAAGGGAAGATGGACAGACAGCACAGGAGAGAAAGACCCCAGATGAGATGGAATGATACAATAACTGGAGCAATGAGGATTGGTGTATTGGAGTTAGTGAGACTGGCTCACGACACAGAAGGGTTCAGAATGGCTGTACATAGGGTCGGCAGACATTGCAGGTAACTCAATGGTACATAACAACAATAATATACTATGACAGGTTTAGAAGCAGATGTGGCATCCACTTCCTAAATAAGATGCCTCTGGAAACTCTATGAACTTTTATAAATGTTGATGGTTATAGAGGGTCTTCAGGCCCTTTGCTGATAGGGTTGCCATGAGTCGTGCTTGACTTGAAGGCAATCAACAAAAACAACAACAAAATCTGATATATGTGTCCTGGATGGCAAGGATATTGGAACTCCATCTCACATACTGTTGGCATGTTTCCAGAGGACCAGCCCTTGGAGAAGTACATCATGTTTTGAAGGGTAGATGGTCAGTGCAGAAGAGGAGGATCATAGATGAGACGGATCAACCCAGTAACTGTGGGAATGGGATCCGGCTTGTCAGAGACAGTGAGGTTGGCTCAGGAGAGGGCAAAGTTCAGAGCCGTTTTCCATAAGGTTGTGGCAAATCCAAAGGCTGTAAGATTAAACCCACCAGCTGTCTCTGAAACACCACTAGAGAGTAAGCTATGAGTTTTTCCAACTCAACAGTACATTACAACAACAGAAACAGAACCTTAGTGGAGTCAGAGTTAAACTTAAGTAAATCAGTACACTGAGTAATATGGATAATTATACATTTTAAATTGTTATGTTGATTTTAATTATTAAAAGAATCAATGTGTAAATTACAAGACAAATATTATGTTATTGATTTGGACAAAGAAAATAAGTCAAAGATAGTTTCTACTTTAATATTTTTACATGTTTACCACAAGAAAAGACTATTTAAGGGAAAACTTGGTGGTCTTACATGTTGAAAGTAAGCATAGTGAAAAATTAAAAGCTAAATACTGAGAAATAATTAGTGGTATACTTTACCCATGTTCCAGTATTACCTTATATTTGATGGCTTTGTTGTTTTTACTTTTTTTTTCTTATACAAAGATAAACTCAAGGTGAGCTTTTAAATCTTGCATGGAACATATTTTAGTTTTTTTATTTATTTTTATTGGCTATTTTTTTAAATTAACTTTCAAACATAAATTATAAAACATTTCTAGATTCTACTTTTGTTTACATAATAGGCATATGTGTGCTTGTCTGTGTGTGTGGGGGGGTTACTAAATCACTATTGAATAAATGGGTTTTGTAAAATCCAATTTATAATCTTGCTTCATTTTCTGGTGGCTTGGTGTAAGGAGTTGCACTGCTAACAGAAAGGGAGACAGTTAAAGTTCACAAGCACTTCAGGCAACAAAGATGAGAAATCTCCTCCTTTGCAATTTGTTGTTGTTATTCTGTGCTATAGAGTTGGAATCAACACATAGCTGACCTTGCAGTGGATTTTCAGAAGATGTAAATCACAGTGGAGGATATCACTCATTTTCTTATCCAGAGTAGCTGGTAAATTCAAACTGCAGGACCTTAGATTGGTAGTACAACTCCTTACCACAAAGCAACAGAACTCCTGTGTGATTTACAGTCTCTGAATACCCATTGAAGGGTCAGCTATGAGTTAGTTCTGATTCCATGGCCCTTAATCATTTAAAAAACTATCACATTTTCAGTTTGTCAGTATGTATGCAGCACTTTAGATTAAGGATAGATAGATAGATAGATAGATAGATAGATAGATAGATAGATAGATAGATAGATGATAGATGGTAGATAGATAGATAGCTTTATCTCATATAGCTTTATCATATATAGATAGCTTTATCACATATATATCTATATGTAGAGATATCATATCAAATATCATATATAGAGATATATATATACAGCTTTATCATACATACAGCTTTATCATACATACAGCTTTACCATATATACAGCTTTATCATATATACAGCTTTATCATATATATAGATTTATATAACTTTATCTTTATCTATCTCTATATATGATAAAGCTGTATTAGAGAGTTTGAAGAAAAAGAAATAGCAAATATCATAAAATATGAGGGCTACTTTCAATCTTTCCCTTTGTATAGACCTCACCAGTAGTCTGTTAACGTGTTATGATAGCTTGTATGTGGCTGTGATCCTGGAAGCTATGATACTTGTATTTCAAATGCAAGCATGGTCACCTAGGGTGGGCAGATTTAAGTGGAACTTCCAGATTAGGACAGACTAGAAAGGCTTGAGCATCTATTTTCTGGGGAAAAAAATAGGAAAGTTCTCATAATATTTTCAGTCAGTTGTAAACACATAAAAAATGAACAATAAGTAAGGACGATAGAAAAAAAATGATGCACTTGAGTAACACTGTTGATAAAGGTTATTGAACAGAATTCCAGGAAAATGAACAAATTGAACAAATGTCTCAGAAGCACAGCCAATGGTGAGAGTTCGTCTTGCATACTTTGAACATACTATCAAAAGAAGCCCACCCTTGAGAAGGACATCGTGCTTGATAGTGGGTCCACTAAAAAGAGGAAGACGACATTCAACAAGCTGGATTAACACAGTGGCTGCAACAACGGGCTCAGTCAACCATAGTAACAATTGTGAGAATGGTACAGGACCAGGCTGTGCTTCACTTTGTTGTGTATACAGTCACTAAGAGGCAGAACCCAACAATAGAGAACTAACAACACCATCAATAGGTTGCGCAACATGACAAAGAATAAGAAGTTCAATCCTCAAAATGCTATTTTGAAATAAAATATGGCCCACAATTTCATGTTTGTGGAAGTGTTTTTGTTTCAGTCTCTGTAATTATGTGGTTAGGTTAGTCATGAAGTTTCTTGAGGTACTTAAAATTGACGTCACAATGAAGAAAGATGATCCAGAAACAATAAATATGCAATAAGAAAACACACTTTCTTCTTTTAGAAATTCTGACTTAGAAATGTGTTATTATATACTTTATTATAATGATTAAAATCTTAGCTAGAGTTTGAAGGTTGGAGCAGAGATTAATGTAACTTTTTAAGAGATTCAAAATCTGTTCAACTTCTTTACTTAATTCGCAAGATTTCAGCCAGAGTTTTTTTGGTTGGTGTTTTTTTTGTTTTTTGTTTCTTCTGTTCTATGCTAAGCAACCAGAAAAATAATAAACTGATTTGAAATAATGGTACTTTACTAAATTCTGAAACTGTTTCCAGCCCCATCGTAAGTACTTTTGGTAATTATAAAGGTTGATGAGTTTTAGACACCACTCAAAAGTAGCACTGGTGGTGTGGAGTGTTGCATGCTAGGCTGCTGAGAAATCAGTAGTTCAAATCTATCAGCTTTTCAAAGGGAGAGAGAAAATACTACTGAAAATGCTCTCAAAGTAACTTAGATGAAGTTTCAGCATCCTTGGCTCTAAAATTCTGGTTGCACTTCCTTCAAGAAAGATTTGTTTGGTCTTTTGGCACCCCACTGTATATTCAATACTGTTATGAAATAGCGCATTTCAAAGCCATAGATAATTCTTCTCATTTCCTGATTCATTGTCCAACTTTTAGAAATTTGGGAAGCATTAAAAAAATACCATGAATTGCATCAAGTACAATTCATTCTTTAGCATCCTTACTTTTTAGTACTTTGCAAAGAGATCCTTGACAGCGTATTTCCCCAATGTAACACTTTTGGGAATTTATTGACTTCTGTTACCATAGATGTTGATTTTGGATCCAAGTAAAACAAAATTTTTTTACAACTTCAACTTTTGTCCAAATGTCAAGATGCTGCCTATTTGTGCAATGGTGAGGCATTTTATTTCCTATATTTTGAGATATTGCTCAATGTCTCTTTCTGCTGAGGTAGTTAATCTCATTCCTGTGTAGTATATCAGGTGAAGTTTGCATACATAATCACTGTTTACAGTACTGATAGGACTAAGGTGCACTTGGTCCGGGCCATACTTTTTGCAATTACTTGCTATACATCTGAGTGCTGGATAATGACTAAGGATGACAGAAGAAGAATCGATGTCTTTGAGTTGTGATGCTGGAGAAGAATATTGAAAATACCATAGATCATCAAGCTAACAGATGGACCACTAAGAGAATAAACAGGTCTGTCTTGGAGAGAATGAAACTAAGTTCCTTTTTGGAGGCAAACAATCTTGAGGCTCCATCTTACATACTTGTTGCCAGGAGGGACCAGTCCTTGGAGAAGGTCATCCTGCTTGAAAGGGTGAAGGAACAGCATAGGAAAAGAAGATCCAGGATGAGATAGGTTGATACAGTAACTGGGGCAATTGGGGTAAGTGTGTCAGAATCAGTGAGGGCTGAAAGGACAGGGTTCAGAACTATTGTACATGGGGTCACTATGAGTTGCAGATGACTCAATGGCACATAACAACAACAGCAAAAATATTTGCAATGAATAAATCATTTATTGTAAAAAATTCTGATTGAATCTCTAGCCCTATTTCTTTCACCAAAGCCATATTTTCCAACTACCAGTCCTTTATTTTCAACTTTCACATTACAATGACCAGCTCTAATTAAATATATCTTAATTGTACATTTGACCCATTTTAAGCTGCAACATTGGTGGTAGTTGTTGTTGTTGTTGTTATGTGCCGTCGATTTGTTTGTGACTCATGGCGACCCTGTGTTCAACCTCCCTAGAAACTTAATTTCTTCATCTTTTACTCTATTGATTTGACTCTATGAATAACAGTTCTGAATCTTTCCCTTTCTCAGGTTGAATAAATATGGAGAGAAAAAGAAATACAACTGTGACATATACATTTCCTGATTTTAAGCCTTGCAAAAGAGTAAGGATTACAGCTTTCATTATAGGTTGTGTCTCAACAACGTATAACACAAATACTCACCACTGGATCAGTAGGGAACATTGTGATATATGGAGAAAAGTTTGCAGTTGTCAGTGATTTCATTTTACTTGGATCTACTATTATACCTCTTTTAGCCACATTCCCAAATTAATAAATGACCTTTTGCATTGTGTTGTTGTTGTTGTTGTTGTTATGCGCCATCGAGTCATTTGTGACTCATAGCGACCCTATGTATGATAGCTCTATACGCTCGTCTATCCTGTGCAAACCTAGCCATCTCAAACGCACTTATTCCCACCTCTCTAGTCACAGAATCGATCCATCTCATCTAAGGTCTTCCTTTCCTTCGCTGCTCCTCCCTCTGTCAAACATGAAGTCCCTCTCCAAGGACCAGTCCCTCCTTGGCAACATGCCCAAAGTATGTCAGACGAAGCTTCAGAATCCTTGATTCCAAGGAGCATTCCGACTTCACCTTCTCCAGGGCAAAGCTGTTTGTTCTCCTAGCAGTCCATGGTATATTCAACACTCTTCTCCAGCACCACAGCTCAAAGGCATCAATTCTCTTTCTATCAACCCTATTCACTGTCCAATTCTCTGATGCATAACAAGTAATTGTGAAGACAATAGCCCGGACCAGGTGCACCTTAGTCTCCAGCCTGACATCGTTGCTCTTCAGTACTCTTGAGAGGTCCCTAACAGCCTACTTTCCCCAATGCAATTCGTCTCTTGATTTTCATGCTGCTGTTACCAAGAGTGTTGATTGTGGAGCCAAGCAAACTAAAACTGTTAACTATCTCAATCTCTTCATCATCCATACGGATGCTGCCAATTGGCCCAGTGGTGAGAATCTTTGTTTTCTTGATGTTGAGCTTCAATCCATATAGGAGGCTGCAGTCCTTGACCTTCAGCAGCAAGCACTTCAGGTACTCCTCAGTTTCAGCAAGCAGCATTGTGTCATCTGCATAACTCAGGTTGTTGATGACTCTTCCACCAATCCTGAAGCCATATGCCTCTTCGTACAGCCCAGCGTCTCGGATGATATGTTCTGTTGTCACAAATCTCTCTAAAGTTCTAAAGAGCAAAGATGTCAGTTTAGATACCAAGGTTTAGTATTCTTACTTCATCCAAGAACTGGCACTTTGAATTGCTTTCTATCCATCTGAAAGTGGGACAATGAAAAGGAAGACTGAAGAAGAATGAATGCATTTGAATGTTGATGTGGGTATTAAATATATTATGGACTGTAAAAACAAGAAAGCAAACACATCTGCCTTGAATGAAATGCTATCCTTCTGCTTTGTTTCTCCTTTTGCATTCCAGTAAAAAAATTATTATTAATACATCTTGATTGTATGTTCTATTTCAGACAGTAATCCTACTTCATTAACTTTTAAAAGCTCTATTATTCAATGTGATTATACTATAAATACAAATTTGTTGTTTTTATGTGCCATTGAGTTGATAACAACTAACAATAGTTCTAATTCCTACCTATCTTGAGTCAAACTCACCATTTTTAAAATGCCAGCCCCATTACCCAGTCACTGCGTCAATCCATCTCATGAAGGATCTTCCTCTCTTGCTCTGACCCTTGACTCTTCCAAGCATGATGTCCTTCTCAGGAGAACAGACCCTTCTAGCAACATGTCCAAAGTGTGTGAGACAGAGCTTCACAATCCTTGCTTCCAAGGAGCTGTTTTCACCCTCTCTTAGATTTGTTTGTTCTACAGGTAGTCTAATGGTATGTTCAATACTCTTTTTCAGCACCACAACTCAAAGGCATACACATTTGGTTGTTAAGATACAATACATATTTTGAGGAAATACAGTTAAATCCACACCCAGCTCTGCTTCCGCAATCATATTAACTTAACCTTGATTTGTAAGAGCAAAGTGACCAGGAGAACCATGTTCAACTAACAAAGTCAGAACTGAAGCTGAATTTAGCTTTAGACTATCTACTGAAGCTACAGTTGTGTTCTAGCCCACCAGACTTATCCCTATGTGGAAGAAACATTTATATCACTGACATTTGTAGAGATATTGAGTAAAATGACAGAGAGAACACACAAAGTATGCACAGTAAAATGCTAGACTTCAGAAAAGATGAAACATTTGTACGTATGCCATTTTGTTGTTGGTTGTTGTTGTTGTTGTTATGTGCCGTCGAGTCGTTTGCGACTCATAGCAACCCTATGTACAACAGCCCCAAAAAACCCTGCTCTATCCTGTGCCAATCTCATTGCCTCCGACACACCCATCCCGATTACCCCAGTAACTGAATCAATCCACCTCATAGAGGGTCTTCCCCTCCTGCGCTGTCCCTCCACTCTGCCCAGCATGATGTCCCTCTCCAAAGACCTATCTCTCCTTACAACATGTCCAAAGTATGTCAGACGAAGCCCCATAATTCTTGCCTCCAAGGAGCAGCCTGGTTTAACCCTCTCTAGGATGAATCTATTTGTTTTCTTGGCAGTCCATGGTACATTCAGTACTCTTCTCCAGCACCACAGCTCAAAGGCGTCAATTCTCCTTCTATCCTCCCTAGTCATTGTCCAACTCTGTGATGCATAACAAGTGATTGCAAAAACCATGGCTTGTATCAGGTACACCTTAGTCTCCAGAGAGACAACGTTGCTCTTGAGTACTTTAGAGAGGTCTCTAACCACAGACTTTCCCATCGCAATATTTTTTTTTATTTCCTGGCTACTGGTGCCAAGAGTGTTGATCGTGGAGCTGAGCAAACTGAAGCTGTGAACAATCTCAATCTCTTCACCATCCATCCTAATGCTACCAATTGGTCCAGTGGTGAGAATTTTTGTGTTCTTGACATTGAGCCTCAGTCCATACTGAAGGCTGCAGTCCTTGATCCTCTGCAGTAAGTGCATGAGGTCCTCCTCAGTTTCAGAGAGCAGGGTTGTGTCATCTGCATATCGCATTTGTTGATAGATCGTCCACCAATCCTAATGCCACGCTTCTCCTCATAGAGCCCAGCCTCTCGGATAATCTGCTCTGCATACAGGTTGAAAAGGTATGGAGACAGGACACATCCCTGGCGTACCTGTGTCATCCTCACACTTCCTGACAAATTAGAGCTCATTTGTCAGTCATTGTGTCATTCTATCTGGTTGAGGGTCTTTCTTTCCTTTGCTGAATCTCTACTTTTTGAATTATTATGTCCCCTTCCAAGGAACTGCCCTTCCTGGCAACATGATCAAAGTATGTGAAGAATAGCTCCATCATCTTTGCCTCCAAAGAGCACTCTTGGCCTCCAAGACATACTTGTTTGTTCTTTTGCCAATCCATGGGATGTTCAGCACTCTTCTCCAACACCATGCTCAAAGCCATCAATTCTTCTTCTGTAGCCCTTATTCATTGTCCAGCTCTCTAATGCATAGCAAGGGATTGGAAAAATCATGGCCTGATACATAGTCCATAGCAACTGGAGAACTGAGTAACAAAGGGAAGGAGTTAGGTAGGCCATCTCTAAACAGATATGACATTTCAATTAGAAACAGAGGCTAACTTAATTGAGCAAGTCCAGGCCCTTAGTAATTTTTTTTGTGTGTTTCCATGGTATTTCCCAGTCTGCAAATATAGTCATTGCAGAAACAATTAGAAAAATGCTGTTTTTGAACAACGCAGATTTTCTTTCCATGTGGCATTTTTTTTCTTCTCAAAATCATATACCATATACATTTTTCAGAATGTTTCCATTTTCTTTATGTCACAAAAATGAGAAACACAAATGCACACTAGGAGTTGGGGATATGAAAATAGGCAAAAAAACCCCCAGCTTACCTTTGCAGAATTTTCAGCCATGTGACAGACAAACATACTTAATAAGAAAGCACGTAAAACATTCATCATATACTGGAAAAACTGAGAAATATACTGTAAAAAGTGAAAAACAGAAAACAAAGCATTATTCAAGAGACTAGTCATGGGAGGAACTGTTGTTTTTTTTTATATTCTGTCCATTCAGTATTAAATTGTCTGAGAAGAGCTCATTAAGGAGATACGAAGGCAATAAATCAGTTTAGTAAGGAGAGAGAACCACAGCCCTTCAGGCAGGGGGAAGTAGTGGGTAACAGTACAGTGAAGAGAAAGGACTTGAGGAAGGTTAATATGACTAAAGTAAAGAGACTAAAAGGGAGTTTAACTAGGGATAAGGGTGGACAGGATGTATGTAGAGACCAAGCCCTGCACAGCCTTGCATGCCATCTTACAAATTTTTACAACACTGAAACCTGGTAAATAATAAAACTTATTCAATATTTTAAAAAATATCACTTTATATGCTACATTCTTTTTGTTATGGACCATTGAGTAAGAATCTTCAGGAGAATTTCAGAAGCTGTAAACCTCAATGAAGTAGGTTGTTTATCTTTATATCATGGAACAACTGGTAGAGTTAAACCATGTGCCTTTGGGTTGGCAGTCCAAGTCCTTAGCACTGAGTCATATCAGACCAAAAAAGATTGAAAAGAGATTAATGGTAGAAACAAAGGAATTATTTTGGGATTTTTTTTCAATAGTGATATTAAGCAAAACACATTCAGGTCAGCATTTATTTGTTGAAACAATGAAATTGGTACTGTAGAATTTTCTGAGTTATTATTTTCACGATTGCTTTAACTTGAACTTCTTCCTTCTCTGTGATTGGTTCTTAATCATATGTTACTTTTTGAAATGTTACAATGTCAACCAATTATCTTTGGTAAAATGACAATGTATTATTCCCATTTTCTTTTGATACTTCTTATATAATTTAAGACTTTTGTCCATAGGTTCCTTCAGTATTCATCTCAAGGCTTGAATTAATTGTTCACTCATTCAGCTTGAGAAATGCTGAAAGGTTCCCTTTTGATTTTCTGGCTTAAATTCTGTCCATATCTAATTATAGTACTTTCTCTTATCTTCTCCATTTTCCCTTTGGAATTTTCTGTTCATCTCTTTTACTTCAACATTTCCTCCTTTTGTTTTGTCCTCTCTACATTCTTATATAATTTTCTGGCATCCAAATTACACTTTTATTCCTCCCTTGTCTTTTTTAAAAGAATGATATCCTTGGTATCATCCTACAACTCATGTGTCTTCAGTCATTAGTGTTCAATGCAACAAATCTATTCTTGAGATGATTTTAAAGTTTAGTTGGGTTGGAATTAAGGTTGTATTTTGGTCTCCTCTGTTGTTGTTGCTATGTGCTGTTATGTCAAGTTGCCTATGACTCATAGTGACCCTAAATATAACAGTTGTGAACCCAGCCCTATCTTGAGACAATTTTATTGCCTCCAACACACCTACGTCATTAATCTGGTTATTGAGTCAATTCATTTCATCAAGGATCTTCCTCGCTTGTCTTGTTCCTCCATCCTTCCTAGGATGATATCCTTCTCTAAGGATTGATCTCTACTGGTAACATACCCAAAATACATGAGATGGAGCTTCAAAATCCTTGCTTCCAAGGAAAAACTCGGTTTCACCCTCTCCAGGACTGACTTGTTTGTTCTCTACAGTCCATGGTATATTCAATAATTTTCTCCAGTACCACATTTCAAAGGTATTGATTCATTTTCTGTCATCCTTACTCATTGTTTAGTTCTCTGATCCATAGCAGATAATCGTGAAGACCATGGCTTGCTTGGATCAGGTGCACCTTAGTTTCTAGACTAACATCATTCTCTTCAGCAGATTATCCCAGTACAATCTCTTTGGGTTTGTCTTGGTTTTTTGTTGTGTTCTTTTTTTTTTTTTTAATTTCCTGATTGCTGGTGCTGAAAGTGTTGATTGTGGAACCAAGCAAGCTGGAATTGTAACGATTTCAAGTTACTGGTTCCCTTTCACTGTGTACTATTGAGCTGGACGATAGCTGACTTTGCAGTAGGCTTCCAGAGGCATTTAATTGCACAGGAGGAGATTGCCTGCCCTTCTCCCTCAGAACAGTTGATGGATTCAAACTACATAAGGGCAAATACTGTATGTAACTTTTACTGTAGAGTGAGTATGAGGATCGAAGGAGAGGAGAGAGTGGAAGCAGAAAGGTGAGGGTGGGCAGGACTAAGGGCACAGGGGGAGAGTTTAATCATAGGGTAGTACAATTTGATGGGAGAGTAAAGGTAATGGGAAATATCTGGTGCAAAAAAAATGTTTTTAAACTTTGTGAATAAACCAGTGTAAAATTTAAAAATACGTATCAAATTTTTTTAAAAATTTGAATATTTTCTTTTTTTCCTTTTTTTAATAATTTTAATGAACATTTACAGAGAATTTGGATTTCCATTCATTCATTGCTGCACATATTAAAAAATTTTAAAAATATTATAAAAGAGTACTGAGTATACCATGGAGTAAAAAGAACAAATAAACATAAACATTTATGTCTTAAATAATTTGTAACCAGATTGTTCCATGGACGCAAAGATGATAAAGCTTCATCTCATACTTTGAACATATTACTAGGAGCGGCTAGTCCTTGGAAAGCAACCTCATGCTTGGAAATGTGAAGGGATGGTTTTCAAGAAGACCTTCAACTAGATTGATTGACACAGTGACTGCCACAATGGGCTTAAGAGTGTCAGAGATTGTGAGGATGGCACAGGATAGGACAGGGCTTAGATTTGTTGTTGATAGAGTTACTGGAGGTGGTACTCAACTAGACAACACTTATCAACAATAAGGCGATATCTAGTAATTTTGAAGGGAGCCACAAGGCTAACTCACTAGTAGGTACCTATATTTATTCCTGCTTAAAAAGTTAATCCAATAGAATATGGAAGTTATTGAACAATATCATATGTATATGAAATCCAATTGAGTATTCAGAAAGGACTGAAACAACAGAGTAAGAGGGAACTTACATAATTTCAAGCTGGACTTAGAGCGAGTCTTGGTATGAAGAATAACATTATTAATGTCAGATGGATCTTGGCTAAAAGAGAATATCAGAAGATATTTTCTTATGTTTTATTGATTATGCAAATGTGCTTGAAAGTGTGGATAATAACAAACTATGGATAGTATTTAGAGAATTGAGAATTTCAGAACAATTAATTGCAAACAGAACAAAAAACACTATATGATTTAGAATTAGGAAAAATCTGTAACAGTTGTATTTTTTTTTCTCCGTAAGTATTCCATTTGTATGCAGAGCTAATCATTCTATAAACAGGAGTATATGAAGAGTAATGTGGTGTCAGGACTGGAGGGAGACTCATTAACAACCTGGCTTATACAGATGACATAAACTTGCTTATAGAAACGGAAGAGGACTTGAAACACTTACTGCAGAACATATTTTTAAAAAAATTTTAAAAATACCCAAAACAAACAAAAATTATAGCCTTCAGAATGAATTATATTACAACATCAAGAAAGCAAAAATTCTCAAAATTAAACCAACATCATGATAGATGGAGGAAGATTGAAGTTATCAACAACCTTTTCTTGGATACACAATCAAAACTCACGGTAGCAGCAGTCAAGAAATCAAAAGACATGTTCCATTGGAGAAACATACTACCAAAGACCGCTCCAAAAGGCTGGACAGTAAGGATATAAGCTTAAAGACTAAAATGCACCTGATCCTAATCATAGTTTTTTCAATTGCTTCCTCTGCATCTGAAAGTTGGACAATTGATAAAAATGAGAGAAGAATCAAGGACTTTTATTTGTGTTTGGGAAAAGCATTGTATATTCCACAGACTGCAAAAAAGAACAAAGAAATCTGCCCTTCAAGAATATTAATCAGGGTACTTCTTAGAGACAAAGATAGTGAAACTCTATCTCACATACTTTAGAGATGTTATTACGCAAGTTCACAACTTGGAAAAGGACAGCTTGCTGGGGAAAGGAAGTGCAGTGAACGTGAACGAAAACCCTCAAAGAGATTAATATTCACAGTGACTATAACAAATGTGTAATGATTGAGAAGATGGGAACAGATAGGGCAAGATTCCGATCTTTTGTTTATAGGGTTGTTATGAGTGGTACTTGACTCAACAGCACCTAGTAACAACAACTGCAACAATTAAGCACTCTTTATTCTCTGAAAACTACAGGGTCAATGAAAGAGAGAAGACCCTCCACAAGATACACAAATACAGTGACTATAACAATGAACTTGAGTACTTTTAAGTAAGGATGGCACAGGAAAGGGAAAGGTTTTATTAAGAAAATAGATGAGAAAATGCACAATGGGCAAAATTAAAAAGATATTTGGAATAAAAGGAATTGGGTATGGAAGATGGCAAAAACATCTTAAAAGTTTTTCCTGAATTTCTGACTTTACATGAGTAACTATTGTTACTGCTTCCTGATATATAAAAAATAAGACATGAGACTAGTTGAAGAAAAGAGCTTTGTTTTGAGCATGATAAGTTTGAAATGCATGTGACAGGTTCAAGTGGAAAAGATAAGTTCACACTTAGATTTTAAGCTTAGCAGAAATTCTAAAACTAGGTATCATAAGTATAAATTCTCAATATACTGATGTGGCTTAAAGGCAAATGAATAAATAGGATCCAAAGAAAATTATGAATATATAATTCTCCCTACAAAAAGGTAAATGATGAAAGAACTTTTCAGAAATACTGAATTAAAATATATAATAAGCTTTGGTGGCTGGGAAATAACTTACTAAATACTTTACTTCACAAGTTTACAAGTTTGAAACAATTCTTTATAGGCTGTTTTATCTTTGAAAAGAGATTTTGCAATCCAGTGAATGTTTTTCTATGAACAATATACAAAATAAAGAAAATGTTAATTGAGGCTTGAAGACAGGGGCAAAAGAAAGTTACACGTGAAATAAGGTATAAAAATAAGAAGAGTAAGAAAAGTAGGTATCAAGATTAAAATACTATAGTTAAATTCTATGGAATATCAAACGTAGAAATGAAAGGTTTTCTGTAAGTAATAATATTACATGTTTTAATGATTCAAGTCAAGAATACTAAATACTGAATGACAACAGAGACACAAGAAAATTTAGTATAGGAGAATGAATTCGTATGAAAGTACTTATCAATATAGAATAATAATAGTTACCAGAGGGAAAGTAGATGCAGATGTGTGATAAGTCCATCTTTTTGAAGAGAAATGTAATATGTATATACTTCAAATTCATAAAGAAAATAACATTTTTTTCATATTCTAAGAAAATTTTGGAAGCAAAAGTGGCATCCACTTCTGTAAATAGCTTGCCTCCAGAAATCCTGTGAACCTGGAGAAGGAATGAAAGTCACGGAGGTGTAGAGGACTTTTGTTCATAGGGTTGCTATGAGTCGTCAACAACTCGATGACACTTAACAACAACAACTTAAAATTAAAATTAGACACTCTTGTGGTGGCGTACTGTCTACTCAGAAGTGACTCAAAACTGACCATTTGGTGGGATTTTCAGAGGTTGTAAATAGCACAAGAAGAGATTGCCCAACTTCCCCCTCCCCTATACCAAAGAGGAGATGATGGATTCAAACCTTGTTTCTTTGTTAGCAGCATAATTTCTTACCACTAAACCCCCAGAACTCCCCATGGGCACATTGCTTTTGTTATTGTTGCTTACAGTCAGGTCACCTACAACTCATAGGGAACCTGTGAACAGCAGATCTGAAACTTGCCATATCCTATAACATTTTTATTATCTATGATGTGTTCAAGAATTTTGTTATAATCTCTGTGTTGATTTTTCTTGTTGATGGCATTCCTTTCTTTCTCTGGCCTTCCATTTTTTTTTTTCCAGAATGATGCCACTTCTCAAGGACTGTCTCTTTCTGACAATACCCTCAAAACATCTGAGATGGTTTCATCATCTTTGCCTGAAAGTAGCACAGGGGCTATACTTTTTCTAAGACATTTTTATTTGTTCTTTTTGCAGTCCATAGAATTTTCAGTGCTCTTGTCCCATGGCAGACTTTCCCATTGCAATACGCTTTTTGATTTCCTGACTGCTGGTACCAAGAGTGTTAACTGTGGAGCCGAGCAAAGTGAAGCTGTGAACACTCTCAATCTCTTCATCATCCATCCTGACGCT
>NW_006399829.1:5062554-5076985 GCF_000299155.1 Elephantulus edwardii | reverse complement strand
TCCTTGGAGAGGGACATCATGCTTGGGAGGGTGGAGGGACAGCGCAGGAGGGGAGACCCTCTATGAGATGGATTGATTCGGTGACTGGGGTAATCAGGATGGGTGTGTCAGAGGCGGTGCAGTTGGCACAGTATAGAGCAGGGTTTAGAGCTGTTGTGCATAGGGTCGCTATGAGTCGGAAACAACTCGATGGCACATAACAACAACTTGTCCCACACCACAATGCAAAGTCATTGAATTGTTTCATCATCCTCAGTCTTTGTTAAATTTTAAGATTAATAGCAAGTATTTGAGAAGACTATGGCTTGGATCAGGTACACCTTAGTCTTTAAACTGAAATTCTTGCTCTTTAGAAATTTGGAGAAGTACTTGATGACAGATTTTACCAATGCAATATTTCTTTTGATTTTTTGATTTCTTGACTTCCGAAACAATCGTATTGTGAATTTAAGTAAGATTAAATTGTTGACAACTTCAATACAACTATCATTATGCCGCCTATTGGCACAGTGGGGAGGATTTTTGGGTTTTGGACGTGGATATATAACCTATCTTGACATTTGTAATCTATATTCCACAGTAACAATTTCTCCTCCCAGTCAGCAAGCAAGTTTCTCTCATCTGTATAATGTAGATTGCTTATGAATTTAACTGCAATCCTGATTCCACATGGTTTTTCATATATAGTCCAGCTTCTCAAATTATTGTTTAAAAAATGATTGAATAGGTGTGGAGAACAGATGCAAACATCATACACACCTTTCCTAATTTTAAACCATTTAGTATTTCCTTTTTCTCTTTGGACAACAGCTTCTAGGTCTAGGTCTAGGCTTTGCATGGGCTCAGTTAATTGCTCTGGAACGCAAATTCTTCTCAATGTTTTCCCAATGAATTATTATAATGTATACAGTCAAATGCCTATGCATAATCAATAAAACACAGATAAACATCTTTCTTTCATTCTCTACTTTTAGCCAAGATGTGTTTAACATGATGTTCCTCATGCCACTCACTACCTTTTCTGAATCCAGTTTGAGTTTCTGGAAATTCCTTGTAAATGTACTATTCTAGTCCTTTTTGTGTAATCTTCAGCAAAATTTCACTTGTAAGAGATATTAATGATATTGTTCAGTGGTTTGTACATTGTTTTGAATCATCTCTTTATTAAAATGGGTTTTGAATCATCTCTTTATTCAAATGGGAATAAGTCTCTTCCAGTCAATTGGCTAGCTAAATGTCTTTCAAATGTCTTTTTGTTGTGGTGGTTGTTGTTGTGGTTGTTTTTTTCTTCTTCTTCTTCTTCTTGTTATGTGCTGTCGAGTCCTTTACGACCCATAGCGACCCTATGTACAACAGCCCTAAACCCTGCTCTATCCTGTGCCAATCGCACTGCCTCTGACACACCTATCCCGATTACCCCAGTCACTGCAAAACCAAGAAATACTCTAGAATCATGGAAGTATAATATATATATTGAAATGGAGTCATATGAACAGCTTAGAAAGGAGATACAAATGATAGAAGAAAAAAGAATGGAAGCCAGAAATAACGTGAATATCACAAAGACAGGGTTGTTGTTGTTATGTGCCGTCGAGTCACTTGAGACTCATAGTGACCTTATGTACAACAGCCCTAAACCCTGCTCAATTCTGTGCCAATCTCACTGCCTCTGACACACCCATCCCTATTACCCCACTCACTGAATCAATCCACCTCAAAGAGGGTCTTCCCCTCCTGCGCTGTCCCTCCACCCTCCCAAGCATGATGTCCCTCTCCAAGAACCTGTCCCCCCTTACAACATGTCCAAAGTATGTCAGACGAAGCCCCAGAATCCTTGCCTCCAAGGAGTTGCTTGGTTTAATCCTCTCTAGGATGAATCTGTTTGTTGTCTTGGCAGTCCATGGTACATTCAATACTCTTCTCCAGCACCACAGCTCAAAGGCATCAATTCCCCTTCTGTCCTCCTTTGTCATTATCCAACTCTCTGATGCATAACAAGTGATTACAAAGACCATGGCCTGTATCAGGCACACCTTAGTCTCCAGAGAGACACCGTGGCTCTTGAGTACTTTTTTCTTACCCTTTATTTTAATTGAGATTTTAACAAAAATCTACCGAGAATTTGAATTTCCATTCATTCATTGTTGCATATTTTCCTCACTAACCCCCTCACCCCAATTAGATTTTTTTCCTTTGGATAAAGATTTATTTCATTGTTATACAGTCCCACCCCCAAGTCCACTTTACTATGCAGCTCTTATTCTAGACTCTTGTCATGCCAATAATACTTAATCACATATTCCTTTTATACAGTTCTCTCCCTCGTTTGTTTCAATGCCATGTACATTATTTATTCCCATTTTTCTTATTTCCCCCCCCCAACCCCTATGTCAGTCCTGTTTTATAACAGTGGCATTATACAGTATTTGTCTCTTTGTGGCTGAGATATTTCACTCAGCATTATGTCTTCAAGGGTTATCCATTTTGTATAATATTTTATTAGTTTCTTGTTTTTTAGGTCTGTGTAGTATTCCATTGTTTGAATATACTATAGTTTCTCTATCCATTCTTTTGTTGATGGGCACTTGAGTTCTTTCCATCTCTTTGCTATCATGGACAATGAAACAATAAATATAGGTGTGCATATATATGTTTGGGTGGCAGTTCCGATTTATTTAGGATATATTACTAGTAGTAGAATTACTGGGTCAAATAGTATTTCTATTTGCAACTTTTTGAGAAAGCGCCATAATATCTTCCATAGTGGTTGCACCATTTTACACTTCCACCAACAGTGAATAAGAGTTCTAATTTCTCCACAACCTCGCCAGCATTTGTTGTTTGCTGCTCTGTTAAATTTTGATATTGTTATTGGGGTGAGATTATGTCTAATGGGGTTTTTTTTAATTGCATCTCTCTTACAGCTAGGGATTTTGAACATTTCTTCATATGTTTGTTCTCCATTTGAATGTCTTCTTTGGTAAAGTGTCAACTTCCTTGACACAGTCTGATGATCATGTCCAAGGCTACATCTGTTTGTTGAAATATGGCAATTGGTATTCAATACACTTTTGAGGCCTAATTGTCTCCAATTCCTTCAGGACAGATTAAACTTATTTCTTTAGTACTGTTGGTTCTTGATCATGTGGTTCAGGTACTTCCAGAAATGTTTCAGAGTTTAACAGTCATTTGGTACTGTGACTGACTTTGCCTATTCCTTCCATCTAAATTTTTGCTGTTGTTGTTGTGTACAGAACAGTCATAATCAACCCATAGTTGACCTTCTAGAGGGCTTCAGAAGCAGTAAATTGCATGAGAGTTTATTACCCATGTTTCTTCTGAGTTGCAGCTAGTGTATTTTTACTGCTTACCTTTGCATTGACAAGAGCGATTTCTTACCACTAAACTACCAGAGCAGCCAGTCTGTAAATACTAGTAGACTCTAAGTAGTCGAATACACAGAATTATTATGTGGCATATAACTTATAACTTACTCTTCAGTTGATTTTCAGAATCAGTAAATCACTCAGGAGGAGATTGCCCACGTTTTTCCTATGAAGAGATTGGTAGATTCAAGCTATGTACTTTTGGGTTGACAAAGCAACACTTTACTACTAACTTTGTTGTTCTGTACCATAGAGTTGGGACTACCCACAGCTGGCCCTCTAGTAGGTTTTCTGAGGCAGTTAATTGCACTTGAGGCAATTGCTCATCCTTATCCCTTGGAGCAGCTTGAGGATTCGAACTTTGTGCATTTCGGGTTGCAGCGCAGCTTCCTGCCATTAGGCCACCAAGGCTATCTATCACTAGCATTGTTGTTTTTGTAACACAAAGTCAGAACCAACCCTTAGCTGACCCTCTGGCAGGTTTTCAGTGCCATTTAATCGCACTGGAGGAGATTGCCCAGACTTCTCCAACAGAGCTGTTGGTGACCTTCAACCGTGTGTGCTTTCAGAATTCCAGAGCTGCTTCTTGCCATTTGGCCACCAGAACTCATCACTAACATCAGTCAATTTTACATAGTGACCTGTAAAAATTAAACAGATGGAATATTTATTTGGAGAAAGGGTGTGTGAAAATTTTCTATTTTATATAACTTAGCTTGAAGAAAATATAAAGGATGGTTAAAAATCCAATAGCAAACTAACAATATACAAGGAGAACCCTGGGAAATAAGAGTCAAAGAGAAAAAGCCTAATTATGTGTATAAACTTTACCCAAAATCTTATTCACCCTGTACATGAAAACTGCAAGCAAGTCAGCCAAAAACTTCATAATACATAAGTAATCCTTTAAAATATAAGTCATAACTTAAAAACATATTAAAAAACATATTAAGCCTCTAAAAAAGTTTTATTATATTATACAAAAAAGTTAGCAATTAAAATTATATTAATCTTCTATTATGTTGAATACTTCTAATTTTCTAACAGATACAAATTATTTTATTAATTACCATAAGTATTTAAATTTAACTCAAATGTTAACATGGAAATATTTCTAAATTAAAGCAGAATTTATACGAAAATATATAAGTAGATCATTACTTCCTGCTTTTAAGACTTAATCAGAAATATCAAATAAGAACTTTATTTTCTGCTCTTTCCAATTACTTAGTATATGTAGTATGTAAAAGCAAAAAGAAAACAGTTTTCATGAGGTTTTGTAAAATGGCCAAGAAGAAAAAATTCCAAAAAAGGAGGTCAAGTGATTGTTGGCAGACATTTAAAATCTCAAAGACAAGAAAATCACTATTTTCCTCTGACGTGCCTTGACGCATCTAGAGAAATTATTGATTTATACTTTAATTTAGTAAATAGTTAAATTTTCTCTTTTTTTACTGTTTGTTGTTGTTTCTTTCATTTTGGTTTCCTTATTTAAAATAAAAGAAGTTGTATGACTCACTGAGTTTCTAATATTATTAACTTTGACTACAAGATAGTGTGTTATTTCCCTAGGAATAACATAATGTTTTCATGTAAGTGTTTTACAATTTCAATTAGAAACATCAAATATCTCATATAATATTCTTTAATAAAGTGGAAAACACAACTTCGGTAAATTCTGTTAGCTAGTGTTTGGATTCTGACTCTTAGTGACCTTCATAGTGTTTTCATGGAAAACAGAATGAAACCGGGCCCATTCCTGTGCCATTCTCACAATCTCTGTAGTATTTAATCCCATGGTTTCATACAACATATCACAGATAGCCAGAAGAATAAGGAAATCTGTCCTGAAAGCTGTGCAGCCAGACTATCTGGGTAATAAAACATAAAAAGAGATCAAAGAACACTTAATAATTTATTGGCACCATGTTAAATATTTCTCACGTGTTATGCAATACATATTTTTCTTTAATCTTATGTCAGTTCATATCTTTATAATTTTTATTGATACAAAATATTTTTTAAAAAACAGCCAGTAGTGATAGTAATATTTTAAATATTATTGTTTTTTCTAAGTGTCATTAGCTAAGACTCATAGTTACCCTATAAACAAAAAAATTGTTCTTATATTAGATGCCATCAAATCATTCTGCCTGACAGCACCTCAACATACAACAGAATTAAATAATACTTAGTTCTATTCTATCTTCATATCTATTGTATATTGCATTGGAGTCCATTGTTTTAGCTACTTTCTGTAAATACATATCATTGAAGTTCTTTACTGGCCCTTCACTTTCCCAGGTTGCTTTTCGTAGGAACTGGCCCATTTTGATATTGTAAAGAAAGGTAAGACAAACTTTTACCTTACTTATAAGGAGCATTCTGGTTGCACTTAATTCAATATAGATTTGTTTGTCCTTTCAGCAGCCTATTACATATTCAATATTCTTTGTGAATACCACATTTCAACAATAATTCTTCCATCTTCCTTAAATTTTGTACTTTTACATTAATAGAAAATAATTAGAAATATGATAGTTAGAGTCAGGTGAACCTTAATTTTTAAAGTCTCTTCTTTGCTATTTAGCAATTTAAAGAGATTCTTGGTAGCAGATCTATTGTTCAAAGGGTAGCTATGTGTGGTGATGGAACCTAACAACTCAGCAGCAGATTTTCCCATTGTAATACTCACCTTGATTTCTTTTTTTTTTTTACTTTGATTTCTTGATTGATGCTTCTATGTGTGGTGACTGAGGATTCAAATAAAGAGGAATTATAGGCAATTTTAATGTTTACATTATTTCTAGGCTGTTTATTTGTACAGTTCTGAAGATTTTTGCTTTTTAATGATGATCTCTGAAGATTTTTATATTTTGAATTGTGATCTCTAATCCATACTAAAATCTATAGTCATTGAAATTTATCAGTAAATGCTCCAGGTTTTATTCATTTTCTGCAAGCAAAGTTGTGTGTCATCTTCATACCTTAGGGGTTTTTTTTTTGTTCTTGCTGTTTTAGTTAATACTAGCTTACATACAAATTCATATGTTTTGTGTTTCATTCACATACATTGTGTTTCACATATGCCTTCATTCGTTTTGTGTTTCATACAATCATTTCCATACACTGTGTTTTATAAGATTAATCAGCATTGATATATGCCCACAATTACCCCATCTTTTCAGGTCCCCACTGGCTCTTTAATACTTTTTTGCCCCCTCTCTTTGACCACTAATCTCTGAGATCCCACGATCCTCCCCTCTCCCCACTCTCAGCTCCCTGCTCACTCCTTCTTTCCATTTGTACATTTATCCACATCTTACTAGTTATCCTTCTGTTTTAAAAATAATAATAGTCTTGCGCAGTTTTTGTTCTTATGAGCCTGAGTTAGTTCATTTAGCATAAGGTTCTCTAGCCTCTCATTTTATATCAATTTTTTTTAAATCATTGCTCCTGAGTTAGCATGAGGTTCTCTAGCCTCTCATTTTATATCAATTTTTTTTAAATCATTGCTCCTGAGTGCTGCATAGTGTTCCATCATATGAATGTATCACAATTTCTCAATCTACTCATTTGTTGATGGACATTTGAGCTGCTTCCATTTTCTTGCTACTGTGAGTAATCTTGCTATAAACATTGGTGCACAAATCTCCATGCGTCCCATCTCTATTTTCCGTGGGATATATTCCTATCTGTGAAATAGTGGAGGGACCAGTCTTTGTAGAAGGACACCATGCATGGAAGGGTGGAGAGAGAGCACAAGAGAGGAAGACCCTGAGATGGATTGACTCAGGTAATGAGGATACATACGTTGGAGTCAATCAAATTGGCTCAAGATGGAGCAGGGTTCAGAGCTGTTGTACACGGTGTTGCAATTAGTTGCAAGTGACTACAGCACATAACAGTAACAAGAATAGAATTTCTATGTTCAGCTTTTTGTAAATGCCAAACAGCCTTACAGAGTGGTTGAACAATTTTACAATCCTACCAACAGAGTGTGAGTGTTCTAATCACTCCACACCTTCTCCAACATTTATTGCTTGCTTTTTAGCTTATTGGTCAAGTTGATTTAATTAGCAATTAATTGTGAATTGGAAGCATCTTGTTTAAACCAATCAGGATTCAATGGGTGTGAGTTTATATTTAAGTGTTGGCTGGGTCATACTGGAGAGTTTCATGTCTGGAGGTTCTTGTCTGAAACAGTTGGATTCCGGAGGATAAATTGTCTTGATTTAATTGACAATCAGATGTAAAAGCTAATTAGGGTGTTTTTATTTATTTCAACTAATTGGTCTTGGTGATTGAATAATCAAGGTCCTGGCATGAAGACTAATTTTTCTAGTCTAGTTACATATAACATTGGCAGCTTGTTGTGTTTGAGAAAAACATTGTTCTAATTGGTATAGTTTTTGTCTGTTAGTTTGCTGTACTTAGATAATTGGTGGATAACTGTGATACTAAAAGCTGTGCTATTGGTGTGTCAAGTACCATAGGGTTCCCCATAGTGGACAAGTTTTGATAGATCTCCCAGATTAAGACAGACTAGGAAGCAGTATTGGTCATCCATATTTTTTTAAACAAGAGGCTTTTGAAAATCCTATCAATAGTAGATGATATTGGTTGTCCTTTTAAACTTTGCCACTGTTACTGAGGTGAGCTGGGGTTGGGTTGAGTTGTTTCCGCCTGGTCCCACTGGGGTGAGAGATGGCATCTTATTGTGGTTTTGATTTGCATCCCTCTGATTATCAGTGATGTTGATTATTTCTTCATGTGTCCTTTGGCCATCTAGATGTCTTCTTCTGTGACAAGTCCTTCCATGTATTTTACCCATTTAGAGTAACAGGTAAGGAATTAAGAAAGTAATACCATTTACAATAGCCAACCACAAATTGACATATTTGGGAATAAAACTAACTAGAGACACAAAAGAACTTTATAAAAAAAAAAGAAAACAAAACACAAAAATTACAGAACTCTACTATGAGGAACAATAAGAAACCTAACTAAATAAACGGAAAGATATTCCCTGTTCATGGCTAGGAATACCAGTATAGTGAAAATGACAATCCTGTCAAAAGCAATCTATATGTTTAAACCAATCTCAGTACAGATAACAAATTCATTTTTTTCAAGGAGATATAAATGGTAATAAAGAGACCCCAAATAAGCAAAGCACTTCTGGAAACAAAAAATGATATGGGAGGTCTAGAAGTCCCTGATATAAAAATCTACTGTACAGCTATAAAAATTAAAACAGTGTGGTACTAGTACTGTACAGACACACAGACCAATGGAGCAGAATTGATAATCTGAAAATTAATCCATCTTTGTACTGTTGACTGATACTCAACCAGGAAATAAAACCTATCACATGGGGAATTGACAACATCTTCAACAAATGGTCTGGCAAAACTAAATGTCTACCTACAGAAAGCTGAAACAGGATCTACTTTCCACACCATACAGAAAATAAAATCAACTCACATTGGATTCAGAGACTTAGGGGTGGAGTCCAAGACTGTAATTTTCATCAGATACAAAATGGGACTAAATTTAGAAAGCCTAGCCTATGATATAAATATATAGGCAGATAAATATAGCAAGAAATGCACAACCAGAAGAGGATAACATTGATTAATTGCACCATCTAAAGATTAAGTCCCTGAGTGCATCAAAAACTGTTTCCAAAAGGGTGAAAAGCAAACCTACCGACTTGGGATAAAACCTTTGTAAATGTTATCTTAGAAAAGGGTCTTTTTAAAGAGCGGTCTATGTCTCAGCGGCACTTAACAACATAGAGAGAGACCAGTTGGCCTAGTGGGCCGAAGGTGATGTTACCAAGTCAAAGGTGAGTGACTCTAATCTGCAGCCCTAAGGCCTGCCTTTAATTGTTTTTGCTGAAACATTCTTCTGGGTCGCGGATAGCCCTGGTGTATCCACTTGCTATATAGAGGTAACTTGTGGTCGCTGTGAAGCTGAACACTGTAACATGATGTGTCAAATGTGATAACGGTTACCTATGGTGGACAGTTTTTGGTGACGCTTCCCAGTTAAAACAAGCTTGGAAGCAGGAGTAGAAGGCATCCACTTCAGTAAAGAGCTTACTTCCTGAAACCCTATGAACCTGGAGAAAGGATGAAAGACATGCAAGTGTTGAGGATTTTCGTTCATAGGGTCGCTATGAATCACCTAGAACTCGACGGCAATTAACAACAGCAACAACAATACCTAATACTACAGGGCCTCCATGAGAAAAAGTCTCATATTTTGGATTTTTTATGAGGTTTCCTTTGGTTCTGATGTCATATTTTTTCTCTTGGACTCCTTGCTCTCAGCATATCAGTTAAGTAGGTATGATGCAAAGATACAACCCTGATGCATTTCCGGGTGTTAAACACTGCTCTACTGCCATTTTCTGCTCCAATGACTCTTTCTTGACTTATGCATCGATTCCCTTTTTCACAATTAATATGTTCTGTACTTCCCAATGTTATTAGCGATTTCTTTTTATTCACACTATCAAACGTCTTTATACAGTGAATAAAAAGCAAGTAAATATCTTTTTGCTTTTCTTTGCTTTGAGGCAAAAGCCTTATGACAACATTAATACAAAATCACTGGACCCTAATCTTATCATCTAAACTTAAATATCTGTTATTAATTGTATCTCACGTAGACAATTCTTTAAATAGCACAATTCTCATGGCATACTTACTTGGTTAATAGAGCCAAACTATTACTTGTTTTAAATAAGATCTCAGGGGATAATTTTGGTTTCAAGATTTTCTCAGAGAAATAGTTTTGCATATCCAGTCATCTTCAATGACATCAGAAGGTACAGAGTTGATGAAAAGTTTTTAGAATCAGGATTTTTCTACAAAATTTTTAGATTAACTTTATGTACATGTCAAATCATAATAAAGAGTACTGTTTTCCACTTTTGGTACCAAAATTGAAAATTTCTCTTAAAAAAAGATTACTTGCATACTAAAATATTTTCTTTTTTTATGTTAAAACTCTCCACATGTAATAAGCCTTTAGAAGATTCAAACGTAAGTCTATCTTCAAGTATTGAAAATCTTACATTTTTAAAATAAATTAACCTTATTAAATGAGCTTAATAAAGCTTATTCTCTTTTCTCTATAAATCTTTTCTTCTTGAAAACAAGAATTATACCTTGGTATTCTCCATATCTCCATCCCTGAGTCTAGTATTTCTAAGTAAAGAATTACTACTTATTATACACAAAACTCATTCTTAGCATTTTCCAGGATTCTCACTTTAAGACACTCCTTAGATTTTAAGTAAATTAGAATAGTCAGCCTCAATCTTTTTACTACCTGGTAAATTTTCTGGGGAAAATAATTTTCTATTAGCCTCTGAATGTCTATAAATTAATCTCTGGAAATGCTTCTTTCCCATTAAATATTCTTTTTAATATTCCTTGCAAGATATTATCCTTCAAGAATTTCCTCCTATGTTTTTATATAACAACACAACTTAACTTATTGACCTTTACCTGAGAGTAAATTTTGGCACCTGGGAGCTAAAATGTGTGTTATAACAGAGGAGGTAGAGAAAAAAGATTTACAAATAATAACTCCAAAGGTGACTAGAACAGCACATCAACAGAGAACTGCCTGAAACACAGGCTGGGTTTAGAACAGGCTGCAGTACTATGTTTTTGTTTTTGGGTTTTTTTTTCACCTAATGTCAGATGGATCTTGGCTGAAAGGAGAGAAGGAATGTCTTATTTATGTTTCACTGACTGTGCTAAAGCATTTGACTGTGTCAAAAAAAACACAATAAACTGTGGCTGACTCTGAGAATAATGGAAATCCCACAACACTTGATTGTGCTTAAGAGAAACCTATACTTGAACCAGCAAGCAGTTGTCTGAACAGAGCAAAGAATCACCGCATGGTTCAAAATTGAGAGGGGTATAACCAAGGATGTGTCCTATCTCTATATCTTGTGCAGAGAGAGGTAACTCATGGTTGATGTGATGCTGAATACCATGACACCGATGCTTCAAATGCAATAATGGCTGCTCATAGTAGACAGTGTTTGGTGGAGCTCCCCAATTAAAAAACAACCTTGGAAGCAGGAGTGGCATCCACTTCCAAAATAGCTTGCTTCCCAAAACCCTATGAACTTGGAGAAACGATGGAAGTTATACAAGTGTTCAGGTCTTTCGTTCATAGGGTCATTATGCATTATCTATGACTTAACGGCACTTACCAATAAAAACAGCAACATGTGGAACAGCTTATCCGGGAGGCTGGGCTCTAAGGAGAATTGTGGCATCAGGATTGGAGGTAGACTCATCAATGTGGTATCAAGATTAGAGGTAGCGTTATGCAAATGACACAACCCTGCTTGCTGAAACTGAGGAGGACCTGAAGTGCTTGCTGCAGAAGATCAAGGACTACAGCCTTCAATAGAGACTGAAACTCAACATCAAGAAAACAAAGATTCTTACCACTGAGCCATTTGACAGTTTCATGATGGATGGTGAAGAGATTGAGATGGTCAAGAGTTTAAGTTTGCTTGGCTCTACAATTAACACTCTTGGTACCAGCAACCAGGAAATTAAAAGACGAATTGTATTGGGAAAGTCTATGTCAGAGACCTCTCCAAAGTACTGAAGAGTAATGGTATCAGTCTGGAGACTAAAGTGTGCCTGATAAAGGCCATGGTCTTTGCAATTACTTGCTATGAATCAGAAAGTTGGACAATGACTAGGGATGATAGAAAGAGAACTGATGCCTTTGAGCTGTGGTGCTGGAGAAGAGTATTTAATATACCATGGCCTGCTAGGAGAACAAATGGGTTTGTCCTGGAGAGGATGAAGCCAGGCTGCTTATCTAACATATTTTGGGCATGTTTCAGGGTGGAATCAGTTTGGAGAGGGATGTCATGCTTGGGAGGGTGGAGGGACAGCGCAAGAGAGGAAGACTCTCTATGAGGTAGATTGATTCACTGACTGGGGTAATGGAGATAGGTGTATCAGAAACGATAAGATTGGCAAGGGATAGAGCATGGTTTAGGGCTGTGTATAGGGTCACTATGTGTCACAGGTGACTTGATGGCACATAATAACAACAACAATAGCTCTCCTTGAGAACTCTCTCTGGAGAAGATGCTGCTTTGAGTAGAATACTTACCCTGACTTCTTGGGTAGAATGTGACTTTATTTTAATAAGAGTTATTCAGAGACTATACAGAGTTTAAATTCTTTGATCCGCTCCAAATGCAAAAGCACATAGTGCCCTAGTTTAGGTGCCAAGGTTGTGTTCTATGAGAGACCACAGTTAATAGCTTGGCAATCTCCTTGCTAAACCTAACAGAGAGATTTCCCTTTTTTTATGAAACACCCACAAAAATAAATATTCTGTTTATTAACATTCATCAATGAATAATAGTATCATAAAAAGTATACTGGAATGACTTAAAAATGCTTACTAGATTTTATTCTAGCATCTAATTGAATTTAAAAAATAATGTGTGGTCTTTTTTAATATAAAAGTAAAAAGACAAACAAAGGTTTATGAGGCATCAATTTTCTTGTGAGAAATTTTAAAATGTAGACAATACAAGAGCTCTGGTGGTCTAGTGGCAAGAAGCTGCCCTGCAATCCTCAAGACACGCAGTAAATGTACCTTATTCTGAAGAACTTGTAATATAATGGATGTTGTTATTTTGTTAGATACCAAACTGTGACACATAGCAACTCTATGAACAATAAACTGGAACCTTGTTTAAACCTGAATCATCCTCACAATCTCTCCCATACTCAATCTCATTGTTGCAGTCACTGTGTATAAATCTAACTCATTGAAAGTCTTCTGCTCTTTTGCTGACCTTCTATGTTTCCTAGCGTGATGTATTTATTTTTCTAATGACAGGCACCTCCTGACAATATGTCAGTAAATGAGATTAAGTTGCAACACCTTGTCTCTAAGATGCACCTTAGTTGCACTTCCCCCAAGATATGTGTTTGCTTTTTTGGCAAATAAATATACATCAAATTTAATTTTATCCAAAACAATTCAATTTACACATTGTTTCTTGCTCTTCAAATTCTCTAGCAATATCCTGTAGTTTGTGCAATTTTTACTCTTTTCTTATTTTCCTATTTCTTAGGGAGAGGCTATCATTTCTTATCTGAATCACTCTCTTTTAATGGATTTCTACATTCTCATACTTATTTTATATAAGTAAATGTTTACATAAAAATACTAGGCTTTCTTTTCAAAAGAAAAATCTGTTACTCGATTTCTTTGTGTAACATCTTTTACAATATTTTCATTACCCACATAACAAAATTCTCAATCTTCACCATGTTTCACTTGAAGGACACCAGTTTATCTATGCAATCTTCTTTTGAACACTCCCCTTTCTTTTGTACAGTCTCTTGAGCTTGTCTTTGCTAATCCCCGTCCCCACACCCCACTGCCACACTCTCTTGGTTCTGTGATAAGGAGGTGCTCTGTCAACCCTAAAGCATAAGATTCAAATCTATCTACTACACCACAAGAGAAAGATGAACAATCTCCTCCTATGCAATTCATTGCCTCTGAAAACACTGGAGGATCAACCATGAGTTGATTCTGACTCTATGATATATAACAACAAACAAAAAAGTAGTTGTCCTGGAGTCCATAGGCAGTGCTCTGTTTGTGCTGTTGAGTTGATTCAGAAATCTTATGAATAAAAGATTATCTTTGGATTCTCCTGTACTCAAGGTTACAGTTACTGTGTCTATCTTTTTGAGGTGTACTCATGTGGTCGATGGATAAAAATTCATGGACATGGAACAGGATAGGACAAGGGTTAGATCTATTGCATATTGGATCACTATAAGAAATACTCAACTTCATGGCACATAACAAACCACCACCAACAACAGATGTACAGGATTCTCTGGTGTAGTACTTCTGTAGATAGAATGCTAACTCAAAAGCTGCACTTTAGTATTGGAATCTACCAGTAGCCTCTAGAGAGTATATTGGATAAACTCCTCCCATGTGATATATAA
>NW_006399829.1:5060447-5062220 GCF_000299155.1 Elephantulus edwardii | reverse complement strand
AGAAATAAAATTAAATAAATAAACAATCCTAAGAACCTCAATTACTTAGAGGTAGTTGCACTTTGACATATATCTTACTTGACTTTCTTTAAATACATGATATGTATTCTTTCCACGTTGTTGTGTAGCCTTTACTTTTTTTTTTTCTCTAAGTAATTTTCCTCTCAGGAAAAAAAAATACATTATTCTGTTCTAAACTATGCAAATCTTTACATATACTTGAGATAATCAGAAATGAGAACAACTGAGCAATGAAATTCATCATCAGTAAAAGAAAAGTGAAGAAAACTGAGTCAACACTTTAATTATTCTGTCTGCACAGTGTGGAAACACTGCCCGGTGCTATTTTCTTATTAACAGATTACATGAAAGGAAGGAGAGAATATAAGTTGACAGATTCAGGACAACTTATTGAAGGAGAAAGGGCTTGAACTAAAGTTTTGAAGAAAAGGTGGAATTTAGGATAGAATAAAAAGGTTAAGAAGGTTATCACACCAAGTAAAGTCACAGAAGCAGGAAATCTGAGATTATACTACCCAGTGGGGCATGAAAAAGTCCTAACTTCCTGTTTTTTTAAATGCCCACATTCCGTTGAATTAAGGGTTTTAATTCTCTGTTCACCCATTTAAACACTTTCACATATTTATGTACTGTTTTTAAGCATTTCAAAGCAAATACTTTACTTGGACATAAATATGAGGCATTAAGAAGACAGAACATTTTGACTGATATCTCTCCTCAGATTTAGATTTCATTATAGATTGTGTAATACTTTTACACCTACTTGTTTTCTTGAAAAGTTGGTGGCATTTCATTACTAGCAACATGCCGCATTTGAAAATAATGTGTGACCAAGGGGACCATTTGTAATCTACAGCTCCCTGGAAAATTACTGTGAGTGGGAAGGCAGAAATGTCTGGAATATTGTATCCTCTTAAGACTGAGAAAATTTTTTGTAGCCTCACTTAGCTACCTGTCCAAAGTATGAAAGAGGAAGAAGTTTCACCATCCTTGGCTCTAAGGAACAATCTGGCCACAGCCTTTCCAGAACATTAGCTGGTTTTGTGTTTATTTGGTTTTAATTTTGTTTTTTTGTTTTTGGTGTTTTGCTTGTTGTGTTTGGGTTTTGTTTATTTTTATTCTAGTCAGGGGATATTCAGTACTCTTCTCCAGTACCATAACTCAAAGGCATCATTTTTTCTATTGTTATCCTTATTCATTATCCAGCTCTCTGACGTATAGCAGGTGATTGAGAAGATCACGGCCTGAATCATGCATACATTAGTCTTCAAACTACTTCACTGCTTTTCATTGTTTTGGAAAGGTCTCTCAGAGCAGACTTGCCCAATGAGATATGTCTCCTGATTATCTTATTACTAGTACCAAAAAATGGTGATTGTAGATTCAAGCAAGACAAAATCATTGATTGCTTCAGTCTTTTTTGCATCTATCATAATGTTAATTGTGGGCTTGTGATGAGGATTGTTGTCTTCTTGATGTTGGGCTGTAATCCTTGATCTTCAGCAGCAAGCATTTACTACCCTCCTTACCTTCAATAAGCAAAACTGTGTCATCAGCACAACACAGTTTGTTGATGAGTCTTCCTCTAATTCTGATGTCACAATTCTTTTCATAAAGTTCAGTTTCTTTCTGCTCAGCATAAAGATAAACATGTATTAGGAGAAACGATACCACCCTGACACACATCGTTCCTTCTGGTAAACCATATAGTGTTTCCTTGCTCTTTTCACACAACAGCTTCTTGTTCTAGGT
>NW_006399829.1:5057859-5059221 GCF_000299155.1 Elephantulus edwardii | reverse complement strand
AGCTGTGATGGATTGATATGGTTCACTTTGAATCAGACAGTCATATGATCTACAATAAAAGGAATAAGAAAGTGAGGGAAAATATGGTCACATTCACAGTAAAAAAAGATCATGTCTAGAGCTACCCTGAAATAAAATCTTGTGAGTGTCAGGATACTATGTGTTCATATGTAAGGAAGACCTCTCAAGATCACTAGGATTCAAATATATGTGCCAACAACGAAAGCCAAAGAGGAGGAAATAAAAGATTTCTACCAACTTTTGCAATCTGAAATTAAGTGAACAATCAACTAAAATTAATTTCTAATAATTAGTGACTGGAAGGCAAAAGTTGGGAAGAAGGACCAACAGTCAGTTTCTACAGCTGTGTGACAGAAATGAAGCTAGAGAATGAACTACAGAATTTTGCACAACCAATGACTTAATCATTGCAAATACCTTTTATAAAAATGCATATACAGGCTCTACACATGAACATAAGCTACAAATATCAGATTAATCATATCTGTGGAAAGAATCACTGGAAAATCTCAATAGTAGCTGTGAAAAACCAGGCCAGGTGCTGACTGTGAAGAATACTATCAATTATTAATGTGAAAGTTCAAATTGAAACTAAGAAATTAAATCCACAAGGAGCAAATTATAACCTTGATTCTACCTCACTCAAATTTAAAAACCAAATTAATAGTAGATTTGAGACATAGAGAACTAATGAACTTTGAAAGAAGTCCAAAAGAGCTGTGGTGTGAAATCAAGAATATTATCCATGAAAAGAGTAAAATGTTATTACAAATACAGAGGAGAAAGAGGGGGGAAAAGACCAAAATGATTGACAGAAGAGACTCTAAATATTACAGTAGAACATGAAGAAGCCAAAAACAAAGGGAAGAAATCAGGAAGTTAAAAAGTTGAACAGAAGATTTTCAAGGACAGTGTGAAAAGACAAATCAAAGTATTATAATGCATAGAGCTATAGTTAGAAAACAAAAACTTTCTTGGTACTTCTCAAACTGAAGGAACTTAAGAACAAATTTAAATGTCCAGTTTCAATACTTAACGATCCCATAGTCAATATATGGAATGACCCAGGAAGCATCAAAAAAGATAGAAGGAGTACACAGAGTCCTGTATCAAAAAAGAAATTGACACAAAGCCATTTCAGAAAATAGCATATGATCAAGACCAACAGTAATAAATGAAGAAGGTGAGATTATTCTGAAGGAATTGGAAAAATATATTTCATGAAGTGATTGAATATTAATTGAGGTATTTTAGCAAATAGCTGCACCCCTGAATGTGCCTATCAGGTTATGTCAAATCCAGAGGACAGTTACCTGTGAATTGACAGGAAGAGGTCCGTAT
>NW_006399829.1:5056586-5057129 GCF_000299155.1 Elephantulus edwardii | reverse complement strand
CAAAGCCCCAGAATCCTTGCCTCCAAGGAGCAGCCTGGTTTAACCCTCTCTAGGATGAATCTATTTGTTTTCTTGGACATATTGCAAGGCAGGATCAGTCCTTGGAGAGGGACGTCATGCTTGCGATGGTGGAGGGACAGCACAGGAAGGGAAGACCCTCAATGAGATGGATTGATTCAGTCACTGCGGTAATGGGTATAGGTGTGTCAGAGAAAATAAGATTGGCACAGGATAGAGCAGGGTTTAGGGCTGTTGTACATAGGGTCACTATGAGTTGCAGGCAACTCAACAGCTCATAACAACAAAAACAAGAAAAAGCAAAACTTTGCTTAAGATGATCCAAAACCAATTAGAACTGTACATCAACAGAGAACTACAAGAAATGTCAATTGAATTTAGAAAAGTCTGTGTCATGTCAGGTGGATCTTAGTGGAAAGAAGAGAGTACCAGAAAGATGTATATTTGTGTTTTGTATACTGTGCAAAGGCATTTGACTGTGTGCATCACAACAAATTATGGCAAACATTGAGAAGAATGGGAATC
>NW_006399829.1:5051755-5056266 GCF_000299155.1 Elephantulus edwardii | reverse complement strand
GATAGATAGAGATAAGAGAGAGATAAAAGATAGAGGATGTTGATAATTTGATCTTGCTCAGATCCACAATCAACACTCATGGCACCAGCAATCAGGGAAATCCAAAGACTAGTTGCATTGGGAAAATCTTCTGTATAGAAACTTTCTAGAATACTAAATAACAAAAATATCTGTCTAGAAACTAAGCTTTGCCTAATCCAGGCCATAGTCTTCTCAGTTGTTTGTTATGCATCTGAGGTCTGAACTAAGAATGACTGACAATGACAGAAGAACTGATATCTTTGATTTGTGATGCTGAAGAAGGGTACTAAACATACTATGTACTACTAAGAGAACAAACAAATCCTTCATGGAGAGAGTGCAACAAATCTTCTCCATGGAGGCAAAAAGTTTGAAGCTCTATCTCACACACTTTGGGCATGCTTGGAAGGATAGAGGATCAGCGCAGGAGAGAAAGATACTAGATGAAATGTATTAACACTGGGACTGTGGAAATGGGATCAGGTGTGTCAGAGGCAGCGAGTTTGTTTGAGGATAGAGCAAAGATTGCTATGGGTAGTAGTTGACTCTATTGTACATACATAACAACAACACACAAAAGAAATTGACTGTTTGGATCATAACAAGCTATGGCTAATATTAAGAAGAATAGGTATCCCAGAATACTTAATTATGTTCATATGAAACCTATTCCCAGACCAAGAAGCTGTTACTTGAACATAAGGGAAAACTGCATGATCTAAAATCAGGAAAGGTGTGCAGCAAGCAGGGTTGTGTCCTTTCTCCATATCTATTCAATCTGGTCACTGAGAAAATAATTCAGAAAGGTAAACTCTCCGAAAAGGGTGAAATGAAAACCTGCCCAGTGGGAGCAAACCTTTAGCGATACCATCTCAGACAAGAGATTAAGACAATATTAATATTAATACTGAATATTGCACTGGAGAGTCAAGAAACCAAAATCATTGTTCTCGCATACTGCGTAGTATTCCATTGTGTGAATATACCATAATTTCTCAATCTACTTGATTGTGGTTGGATATCAGGGTTATTTCTGTGTTCCTGTAATAGCGAATACCCCTGCTATGAATATTTGTTTACAAGTCTCCATTTGTGCCTCAGTTCTCATTCCCTTGGGATATATTCCAAGCAGTGGAATAGCTGGAACATATGGAATTTCTATGTTTAGCTTTTTGAGGACGTGCCAAACTGCCTTCAAGAGTAGTTGTACCATTGTTCAATCCCACCAACAATGTATAAGAAATAGTTCCTATCTTGCCAGATCCTCTCCAACATTTATTTCTTGTTGTCTTGATAAACTTCGTCACTGCTAATGGAGTGAAATGGTATCTCATAGTGGTTTGATTTGCATTTCTCTTATTGCCAGTGATTTTGAACATTTCTTCATGTGTCTCTTGGCTATTTGAATATCTTTCTCTGTGAAAATTCTTTTTATGCCTTTTGATCATTTCATAATTGGGAACACTCTTAATGGCATGCATTGACATAATGACTACAACAATGGGCTTGAACAAGAGGGAGACAGTGATAATGGTATAGTATAGGACACAGAAGATCAGACCTGTAGTTTATAGGGTGAATACAAACCATCATTCACTCAATTGCACCTAATGAGAACAAAGCAGAAGAAATAAAAAGTTCCTTGAATAAAACAAGAATAAAAAACACAATAAATAAAATATTTGGGACACACAGAAATTGCAGTGCTCAGAGCACTATAAGCAGTACAAAGAAAATTCAAAGTAAAAATGTTAACACAATACCTCCCACAATTAGTTAAAGAGTATTAAAATAAGCCTACAATCAAGAGATTAAACTATAGATTGTTGTTGTTGTTGTTTTTGTGTAACATAGAGTTAGAACCAATTTATATCTGACCATCCGGCAGTTTTCCAGAATCACTCAATTTCAGAGAGAGAAATTATCCATCCCACAAAATAAAGATTGGGGAGACATAAATGAAACACATAAAAATAATGGGAAAAGCTGATAAGACTAAAAGATAGGTTTTGAAAGAACTAATTGCAATCAACAAACTACTCATAGATTGAGGTAGAATATTTGAACAAGCCCATGAAAAAAGAAGGAAATGAATGAGTCATATCAAAGCCTCCTTTTAAAAAAAATTGTGGCACAGTTTTGTCAATGGAAATTTCTACCAGCTATTCAGAGATTTGACACTAATTCCATGCAGACTTTTCCAGAAAACAAAAAATTAAAATACTCTATATATCACTTAATGCATTATATTAGATTAGTTTTCATTGATAAGCCAAATCCTGATATTAAAACTAGGCCTAATAGGTTGATATCAAAACTGTTACTAAAGCTAATAAAAAACCAATAAAAAAGAAACTTATAGACCAATATCCTTCATGAATATGATGTAATAGTTCTCAAACATAATTCTAGCCAAAATAAACAACTTGTCAAAAACATAATACATTATGGTCAAATAAAATTCATACCAAGCATACAAGCATAATTAATTTTGGAAAAGCAATTAAAAAAGTCACGTAAATGCATCACACAAGTAAGTCAATACGTTTAGTATACCATATAAAAACATCACAAAAAAAATCGAGTCCTGTTTTGATAACTCTGTCTTATTGGTTCGATTATCTCTTGAGTATTTTTCATTACTATTGTCTTTTATTACCAATATCTTTGTATATCTTTGGATGTCTGTCAGGAATATTTTTAAATGGTAACAGGAGAAAATGCTGCACTACAACAGTTTGTGTAGTACATACATATTAGCCAATGAAAATATGTATAACAAACATAAGAAGGAAAAAGAAATAGTGTACATTTAGTATGGTTTATGTCTTAAACTACCTGTGATCATAAGCAAATTTAATAAATCTAATTTATTCGCATTCTATGGGAAATAACAATATTGCCAAATTTTTCCATTAATATCACGTAGTTAGTTAACCTAAGAGGCCCCAAAAGTTCAAAGCTTACATAAATATTAACTTCAATCTCTTACTTCCAAGGCATCCTGTTGTTAGTTTAACCCACAGAGACTCATAACTTGACTCCCCTGAGGCAAATCCTCAAGAATCGCTGTTTAGTTTTTAAATCAGTTCAGAGCTCCTGCCTTGTTTCTTAGACTCTCTTTTCTTGGCTCACTGATTCTGGATTCTTGTTTTGTTTTTATTCTATCTGCATGTGTGTGAAATGGATCCACATAGAGATTTAAGTATTTATGGTCACCATATTTCTTGCCATATTGCTAGATTTGTTTCGACTATTGCAAGGAAATCTCCAACTCTCAAAGTCAGAAAATACTTTCTGATATATTTTCCAAATGGAAATGCTAGGAGACTTTGGAGTATAATTAATGAATTAACCAATTAATCTTGTTTTATCACATTAAAAGCAGAAAGATCACACAATTTAGAACATCTTAAGCATAAAGAGACTAATCAAACAACTGAATATTCATTGTATGAGGCATAAAATTAAAGAGAGTCTTGAAAAATATATTTAGAAATGTTCATTTATATGAAATAAAAGAACGGACATCATATACTTTCATAAACTCATTTTCTCATCTTTAGTTCCATTCCATAAGCTTTATAGATTTTGTATTTCATAAAGTAGTATCATGTGATTTATTAACTTAATAGTTCATACATATAGACATCCTGTCATAGTATTACATTAGATTCCTTAGGTTATTGATTCCAGACACAAAGAGTGTATATCTCATTTTGCTTCAGGGAATGTTTGCGACCTGAAATTACCTGAGCTTTATTTTGTTTGAATATTGCAGTTATGTCAAAATGAAATAATGTCTGTTTCAAGCTAAGGGTGTAATCTCATCTACTATCTGTAGTGGACTTCTCTGAAGGAACACTCACACATTAGGAAGGATCTGTCATCTTACCTTGCTGTGACTCACAGTTCCTAGAAAGATCACACAAATGTAAAAGGACATGATCTTAACATAGTGTAAGAAATGTGTGTGTGCTTGCGTAGGGAGGAGTATTCTTGCTTTGTCAAAGTCTTGGCTAAATTCTTTCATACATGATGGGAAAGTTGATTTATAAGAATTGTAAGTTAAAAATATAAATAATGGTGTAGTTAAGTATGGAGAAATTTTGCAGCTGTGACACATACATTTATGATTTTAAACCATGGAATGTTGCCCTGCTCTGTTCAGGCAATAGCTTTTTGGTCTAGGCCTAGGTTTCACATAAGCACAATTGAGTACTCTGACATTCCCATTCTTCTCAATGTTATTCATATTTGTTATAATTGTCACAGTCAAATCCCTTTGTATAATCCACAAAACACAAAAGATATTCTTCTGGTAGTCTCTGCTTTCAGCCAGGATTCCTCAGATGTCAGCAATAATATCCTTGATGCCAAGACCTCCTTTAAATAAAGCTTGAATTTCTGGTAATTCCTTGTCAGCACACTGTTCTATCTATTTTTAAATAATCTTCAGCAAAATTTTACCTGTATATAATATTAATAAT
>NW_006399829.1:5049901-5051347 GCF_000299155.1 Elephantulus edwardii | reverse complement strand
TTTTTTCCAGTGCCTTCAATGCAGCTTAGACCTCTTCTTTCATGACCATTGGTTCCTGAGCATATGCTAATTCTTTAATTGGTTCCATGTCAGCCAGCTCTTTTTATTACAGTGTATTCCTTCCATTTCCTTTTGCTGCTATATGCATCATTCAAGATTTTGTCCATAGCATCTTTCAAAGTAGCAACTTGAGGTAAAGAAGCTAGACTATGTGGTGAAGGATGTTGCATCAAAATCACTAAATGACTTGTCAATGATCTGTGTTATAGAGCTGATGTTACCTTGTTAGCTGAAAGTCAATAGAATTTAAAACCCTTGCTGGAGAAGATCAAAGACTACAACTCTCAATACAGATTACATTTCAACATCAAAAAACGGAAATTCTCATCAACAGGCCAATGGGGAATGTCATGATAGATGGAGAAGAGACTGAATTTGTCAATATTACTTGCATCTATAATCAATACCCTGGGAACCAGAAGTCAAAAAAATCAAAACACACTTATATTTGAAAAATCTGCTGTCAAGTACCTCTCCAAAGTTCTGAAGAACAACAATATCAGTTTGAAAATAAATGTGCAACTATCCAGGCGTTGGTCCTCTTTCAATTGCTTACTATGCATATGAAAGTTGGATATTGAATAAAGATGATAGAAGAATCTATGCCTTTGAGTTGTGGTCTTGGAAAAAATGATATTGAAGATCTGATGGCCCAACAAGAGAACAAACAAGTATGTTTTTGGAGAGAATGAATCTAGAGACCTCTTAGAGGCAAAGGTAGTTAAACATCATCTGCCATACTTTGGGCATTTGGATATTCCTTGGAGAGAGTCATCATAACTGGGAATGTGGAGGATAGGTGAAAGAAACAAAAACCCTCAAAGAAATGGATTGGCACAAAACTATATCCAAGGGCTTCATATATCAGAGATGGTATGGGTGGCACAGGATAGGGCAAGGTTCAAATCTGTTATTCATTGGGTTGTTGTGAGCCCGGTCAACTCGATGGAACATAACAACAGCAATAAACAGAACTTCATGCTGCTGAGTATAATATTTAAGAATTTGTTTATCTTAATAAATTTTCTCTTTTTATGGTCCAAACACAAAAACACTATGCAATTAAAAATTATCTAAGATAAGTTGTCAAAAGACCAAACATATATGACCTGGAAATGGTGTGGCCAGAGTGCTCCTTCGAGGCAAGGGTGAGGAAGATTTGTCTTTCAGACTTAGGACATGTAGCTAGGCGATGCTATTTTTGGAAAGGGACATCAAGTTAGCAAAGATGGAGGGTTAACAAAGGAGAGGAAGACCCCCAGTGAGATGGATTGACACTTTGACTTCAATATTGGGTTCTAGTGTCTCTGATATGGAGAAGATAGTAAAAAATAGGGCAAGTTTCGGGTTAGCTATTCATACGGTTTCTAGGAATCATACTTGACT
>NW_006399829.1:5046699-5048781 GCF_000299155.1 Elephantulus edwardii | reverse complement strand
AAATTTAACAGAGGAGCAAGCAGAAGAGCTGGTGGGATTGTGGAGAAACTGGAACCCTTATTCACTGTTGGTGGGAGTGTAAAATGGTGCAACCACTATGGAAGGTGGTATGGTGCTTTCTCAAAAATTTACAAATAGAGATACCATTTGACCCAGCAATTCCACTACAAAAACACAAATATTCTCACCACTGGGCCAATTGGTAGCATCAAGATAGATGGTGAAGAGACTAAGACTGTTTACAGCGTCAGCTTGCTTGTCTCTACAATCAACCCTCTTGGTACTAGCAGCCAGGAAATTAAAAGACAAATTACATGGGAAAGTCTGCTGTCAGAGACCTCTCCAAGATACTGAGGAGCAACTATGACAGTCTAGAAACTAAGGTCCACCTGATACAGGCCATGGTATTTTCAATTACTTTCTGTGCATAAGAGAGGTGGACAATGATTAGAGGTGATAGAAAGAGAGTTGAGATCTTTGCTCTTTGGGGCTGGAGTATTGAATACACCATGGACTGCAAGGAGAACAAACATGTTCATACTGGAGAGAGAGAAGCCAGGCTGCTCCTTGGAGACAAGGATTCTGAAGCTCAGTCTGACATATTTCAGATGTGTTGCAAGGCAGGTTCACTCCTTAGAGAGAGACGTCATGCTTAGGAGGTTGGAGAGACAGCACAGGGGGGGAAGACCGTCATGGGATGAATTGATTTATTTACTGGGGTAATGGGTATAGGAGTATTGGAGACAATAAGATTGGCAAGAGATAGAGCACAGTTTAGGGCTGTTGTGCATAGGGTCACTATGAGTAGCAGGCAACTCAATGGCACATAACAACAAACAGCATAGTTTAGAAGATAGCTGAATTGGAGGAAGTTGAAGCAGAATACTCCTTTGAAGGTGGATGGGATGACTTTTTCTCATCTCATTTGGACACGTTATCAGGAAAGGTCAGTTCCTGGAGATGAACTTTGTGCTTGATAAAGTCGGAACATGCTGACTTACTCTTTATGGTCAAATTGGAGCTTAATCATAGCTGAACGTCCAGTGGGCTTTTAGAGTTATTAATCACATGGGAGGAGATTTCCCCATTTCTCTCCAATGGAGCAGCTGGTGGATTTGAGCCATCAGTGAGGAACAGCTCTTGGGTTGGCAGTGCCAATCAGAACCTCCTGGTAGAGGAGCACCCAGTAAAAGGGAAGTTCCTCGACAGGATGAATTGAAAGGATGGTTGCAACAATGGGTTCACATACGGGAACAATTTTGAGAAAGGACTAAGTAGTTTTTGATTTGTTGTTCATGGGGTCATTATGGATTGAAGCCAACTCCATGGAATATAGCAATAACATCAATTTCCTTTTTGCAATGTAACTTTGCTAATCTTGGTATTCACATGATGACTTGTGTTGTACAATATAGATATAGTTGGTTAAACAGTAACAAAAAGATAGATGAAGTTAAAATAAGCATTATGCAGCCATTACAGTGTCTCAAATATACCAATTGTTGTTGTTGTTATGTATCACAGAGAGGACTATCGTTCACAGTTATCCTGTGAACGATGACTCTGAAGTTTGCCCTATCCTGAGCAAATCTCACCATTTTCAACACACTTGAGTACACTGCTACATCACTGGGTCAATCCATCTCGTGGAGAGCCTTCCTCTCTTGTGCTAGCCATCCACCTTTCCAAGCATGATGTCCTTCTCTAAGGACTGGCACCTTCTGACAACATATCCAAAGCATGTGAGACACATCTTTATCGTCTTTCCCTCCGAGGAGCACCCTGGATTCACTTTCTCCAGGACAGACCTGTTTATTCTCTGGCAGGCCATCAGATATTCAATATTTTTCTATAACACCAAAACTCAAAAGAAATTTATTCTATCCTCCTTGGTCATTTTCCTACTTTCAGATGCATAGCAAGTAATTGAAAAAAAAAACACCCATTAACAAACGAATGGCTAGAGAAGCTGTGGTATATTTGCACAATGGAATACTATGCTGCATTAAAAAACAAGGAACTCATGCAATATTATTCAAAATGGTTGACTCTGGAGAACATTATGCTGAGTGAAATATCCCA
>NW_006399829.1:5034815-5046112 GCF_000299155.1 Elephantulus edwardii | reverse complement strand
ACACTGACAAAGAAGATTAATCAGAACTGGCTTTGACAAGCACTGTGGCATTTGGACAAGAACAAACTGAGAGGAAGATAGAGAGAATAGTGCAACAATGAATGAATGGAAACCCACAATCTCTGTAAATGTTTATGAAAATTAATAAAATATAATTATAGAAAAAAAACCAAAAAAACCCAACAACATGACTTTAATCAAATTCACCTCCATTATTGAACAGACTTCATTTCTTTTTCTTACTCTGGAGAAGTTCTTGACCACATATTTTCCCTTTGCAGTCCATCTTTTGATTTATTGCCTGCTGTCACCAAGAGTATTGACTGTGGATCCATGTAAGAGAAAATTGTTGACAACTTCAATGTATTTCCATCTTTTAATAATGTTGCCTATTGACCTGGTGATGAGGATTTTTGTTTTTTAATATTGAAAGGCAAGTCATATTGAAGAGTTTAGTATTTTATCTTCTACTTCAAGTTCTCCTCACTTTTAGCAAGCAAAGTTTTATCAATGAAGACTTCCTCTGCTTGTGTGGCACTTGAGTTTGATGTAATGACCTGTGGGTTATAGCAGAGGTCTTTACTCAGTTACCAAGGATCCTTTTGGAATACTTAAATATTGCATTAATAAAAAACGCTTGCCTTAGCACACTTACATATGTAAAATTCAATGTACGTAAGTTTAAAGCATAAAAATGCCTTGAAATGAAAGGTACAAATAATGACAAGCCTCGCATACATCAAAAATGACATTGATTGAGGTATGATGATGTACTGGACAAAATAAATACATAAAGAATATATATATGATAACGTATTATATCTAAACGAGGCAAGAGAATACTGCATGGTTTAAAATCAAGCAAGGTATGTGGCAAGACTGTATCCTTTCCCCATAGCTATTCAATCTTTATGCCAAGAAAAGTATTCAAGAGATTGAACTTTATGAAGAAGAGTGAGGTATAAGGCTCAGAGGAAGACTTATCGACTGTCTGTGTTATGAACTTAACAAAACTTTGCTTCTCCTAACCAAAAAGGGCTTGAAAAACTTTCTGCAGAAACCAACGGTCACAGCCTTCAAATTGGATCACATATCAACATCAAAAAGCAAAGATTCTCACCCCTACACAATACAATACATAATAGGTAGCACCGAGTTAGCTGGAGAGAAGATTGAGGTTTTAATTATTTCATCTTGCTTTGATCCACAATTAACACCCTTGGCACCAGCAGTCAAGAAATTAAAAGGCATATTGCATTGGGTAAATCTGCTATCAAGGACCTCTCTAAGGTGATAAGGAGCAACGATGTCAATTTAAAGACTAAGGTGCATCTCAGTCGTGGTCTTTTAAATGACTTACTATGCATCTGAAAGTTGTACAGTGACTAAGAATGGCAGAAGAAAATCAATTCCCTTGAATTAAGAGTAATGAATACCCCTTGAAGTGCCAAACAGTATGTCGTAGAGAAAGTGCAACTAGTGTGCTTCTTTGAGGCAAGGCTTTTTGGTATACTTTTAGGAGAAAACAGTCCTTGGAAAATAAATCATGCTTGGAAAGGTAAGGATTAGCAAAAGAGAGGAAGACCTTCAACAAAATGAGTTGACACAATGATTATAACAATGGGCTTAAATATTTCAGAGGTAAGGAGGATTGTCCAGGAAAGAACGGGTACAGATCCATACGTCATAGGGCTATATGAGTCATAGTTAACTCGACAGACTTAACAACAACATGCCAAAGCAAATATAGCAAAATATTCCATCTTCTGAATCTAAGTTATGTATAATTCATAGTATATCTTGGGACAATTTACACTCTTCTAATTTGGACTTAACTAGCTTAGTGCATTTTTTGTGGTATGAAACTACATCAAAAAGTGAAAGCAAATAATTATACTAAGGAAACTAGAGAAAAAAGTTCTATAAAAATATAGAGTGCTAAGGTGATGATTCTGATGGTTTACTCAACTTTTTTAGCTAGAAACACTTTGGAACATAGAGATAAAATTGACTTTTACATATAAAATACTAAGTGCTTAAAGTTTTAGAAATGGAACGGGTTAGAGACATTATCTTCTAATCCCCTTGTTTTAACGTCCTAAAAATTGAGGCTTATAGGACTGAATCTATCTCAGATCATGCTGTGAATAAACAGTGGAACTACTTAAGAAAAAAAGACTTTAGAGAATCAGATCAGTCTCCCTTTAAAGTTCCTTGTCCTAGTCTGAGGATGTCAAAACTGTCCAAGAACAGCTATCTGTGAAATGGTAATATTAATGCTTGTCTTACTTTTTAGATCTTACAGGAAATACTAATATATTTTCTAAAACTATGAATTACTATTTCATAGTCTCATTTTAGGGGCCCTATTGGCATTGTCCACAGGGAATTGTGCTGGTAGCCCAAATGTTCATTAGTTACTTCAAGGGAGAAAGATGAACAGTTTTATTCCACTAAGATTTAGAATCTCAGAAACCCAATAGTGGGTCATTATGAGGAAGCTTTGTATAACATACTCATACTCTGGACATGTTATTAGAAGGAGCTATTCCATAGTGAGGACTTAGAAAGGTAGAGTATCAGCGAAAGAAAAGAAGATACTAAAAAATGTGGATTAACACAGTGACTGCAGCAATGGGCTCTAGTATGTCAAAGATGATGAGGATGATATAGGGTTAAGATCTGTTGTTCACAGGGTCACTGGGGATCATCCTAAACCTGAAAGCACCTAACAACAGCAACAACATGAATCAGAGCCCACAGAACAGTAATGAGTGAGAATGTTATTTTTGTGTAATAAGTCAAGGAACTATTTAATTTTAAAAAACACTGTAAAACTGAAAACAAACCCAAAATCTCATTGCAGTCCAAGCAGTTAGGAGCTCATAGCACCCCTCTATCTTGTTCCTAAGGCTTTGAATCACAGTAAAATGAGGCTTCTCCTTTTTCCCATACAGAGCAACTGGTGGATTCAAACAACTGGAGGCTTGTAGCCTTGAATTTACCAGACTAGCCACCACTCGATTGCAAAGAGACTAAGTTACCAGCCATAAATTATCTCATTAATTTTCCTAACACATAAACTGGTAAAGTAATAAAATAAATATGTATTGTTTACTACCACTGAGTTGGAACTGACTAATGGCTGACCCTCCAGTGGGTTTTTAAAGCCAGTAAATCATGTAGGAGGAGACAGCTCATCTTTCTCCAATGAACCAACTATGGATTCAAATGTCTTGCATTTCTGTTGGCAGTACAACTTCTTACCACTAAGCTCCCAGAGTTCCCTACATAAATATTAGAGAGAAATATTAATACATGGGGAAATATGTGAAATTAAAAACCTCCCAGGATTTTATATTTTCTCTTTATCTTTCAAGTTTTATAACTTTTATATTATGCAGTCACACTTTTCTTTTATTCGCCAGTAATTATCTTATTTGTTAAAAACCCAGTGAATTTTCCTTTTTTGATAGGTCTCTGCCTTAGTGAAGTCCAGCTTTTATGGTATTTGATTTATTTTTTAAATTTTTTAAACTTTTATTTTATACTGGTTTGCATACAAAGTTTATAAAATTCATATATATTATTTTTCACACCAGACTTTCCCCCTTACTTTTACCAATTCATCCCTCCTCCCATGAAATTGTGTGACCTTACACATTAATCACAAAGCTTACAGCTCTTCACCATAAATTAAAATCAAGTAAAAAGTAATTCTGATGTTTTACTTTGGTATATGCAATTCTTTTGTTTTGCGATATTGAAAGTTTACATGTAAATTGAGGTTTTTTTTAATTCACTCACTCAAACACATTTTTCTTCTATAACATTGGTTCAAACACCTACGATGTGATGTCATTTTCTTTAATTCTTCTCCATAAATCTCATATGCATTAATATTGTCTTACAAAAATTCTCACCACTGGACCAGTATGCAACATAACGATAGATGCAGAAAAGACTGAAGTTTCCAACAACTCCGCTTTGCTTCCATGGCCACAATTAACATCTACAGAAGCAGTGGTTACTAAATCAAAAGACACATTACTTTGGGGGGGGGGAAATCTGTTGTCAACAATCTCTCCAAAGTGCAGGGAAATCTGTTTAAAGTCTAAACTTTGGAATTGATATCTGCATTGTAAAGAAATTGACGCTTCCTCAGTCTTTGCCTTCTGGAGCAGAAACAACTGCCCTTCAACCTAATGGTTTCTGAAGAGGAAATGCAGGCATGTTTACACATTAGAAGGTAGCCAGAACTGAGAATGGAAGTGCTGAGAAAGTGGCAATTCCCTGACTCTTTGCTCTAGAAGAGCCTACAGCATCAGCTGTTTAGGACCCACCCACAGTGTAACTAGGGACATTAGCTGGCACCCAGAATTGAGATCAGCATTGAAGAGAACCTTGGAGCTTCACTAAGTCTTAATTCTCAGGGGTAGAAATAACTGCCCCCACAATCAATCTTACAAAAAGGGAAAGGTACATGGTCACCAACAACTACTGACACTTGGAGGCCTCGCTCTTGAGACCTTGTCACTTTCCTGGGTCTTTTCCCTGAACAATAAATCCCAGGCAGCACTCCTGAGGTTTTCCTACCCCTGATGGAAATCTCACACTCCCCTCCATCAAACTACAGTATAGGACAGAGAAGCTGGCCCACCAAAGCTGGGCAAAGAGAAAGACCTTAGGTGCCTTCCCCTCACAGGACAATCAGATAAGAAGCTAGCCACAAAAAAAAAAAAAAAACCCAGATCTGTCAATAGATAAGTAGCAGTGAAGACTGCTACTTGGAAACTCAATTGAGAGACAACATTTTAATTCTGAAACTTCTCAAGATCACCATAGAAAGGAGAATGTGTCATCAGCAAACACAAACACAACAATAAATATCAAGAAAAAGGTGGTATAATGTAAAGAAAGCTGCAGGTAATTTCACATATTGTGAAAAACAAAACAAAAGAAGCCTGGTCCTTAAAAAGCAGATCAAATCACAGACCAAATCACCACACCAGAGACAGGCAAGTAGAAGAAATATATCAATGTGGAGTTGTATGAACACATACTAAAGAAGTTATAAATTACAGAAGAAAGAATTGAAACCATAAGTAAAGCAAACACAGCAAAGACAGGAAAGCAGAATAAATATATCACTGTGGAGTTACATTAACAGCAAACAAAGATGATACAGATGATGAAAAAAATAATTGAAACCATAAATAAAGAGCTATAAGAATTTAAAAAAATCAGGCCAACGCAGAGAGAGCACAAACTACACAATACTGGAAAGAATAGGAAAGCATGAAAATGTAATCCAGAATATCAAGACCAAAATAGGGAGTTCTCAAACATGCTGGATTATCAATAAAAGCAAAAAAGAAGAGATGGAACAGAGTCAGTAAGCTAGAAAATAAGAACCTTAATGAGAACTTACTAGAGTAAAAAAAAGAGAGAAGACAGGAGGAAAATTAAAGAAAAAACTAAAAAAAAAAACCAAAACATTGGAATCATGTGACACAACCCCAAATGAAACAGCATAAGAATAAGAATTCCAAAACCGGAGGGGGAAGGAAAAGCACTGAAAAATTGTGGAAGAGATACTAGAATAAAACTTCCCAGGCATAATGAAAGAGGAAGAAATCCACATTCAAGAAGTTGAGTAAACTCCAAACAGACTAGACCCCAAAAGAAAAACATCAAGACATATAATAACCTAATTTTCTAAAGTCAAAGATAAGGATGTTGTTGTTGGAATTATGTGCCATAGAGTCACTTGCAACTCATAAAGACCCTATGTACAATAGCCCTACACCCTGCTCTATCTTGTGCCAATCTTACCGTCTCTGACACATTTACCCCCATTAACCCAGTCACTGAATCAATCCACCTCATAGAAGGTCTTCCTCTCCTGCACTGTCCCTCCACCCTCCCAAGCATGACTACTAAAATCAGCACAGAAAAAAAGAGAGTTGCGTACAAAGGAGAACCAATTAGATTAAGCTCTGATTTCTCAGCAAAAACTTCGTGAGCAAGATGACAGTAGAAAAGTGTACACAATAAACTGAAAGAAAACAATTGCCAGCCAAGGATCCATACCCAACAAACATAAAAGAGGAATTCGATCATTTGCAGAAAAGCAAGATCTAAAGTTTGTTAAAACAATATGAACTCTACAAGAAATATTTTTTCACACAGAGACAGCAAAGGAAAGTGGATGAACCAGAGACCAGAAACAACAAAAAAAGAAACACAAGAAAATAATAATTATGACACTTGTTTTATCTATACTTATACATTATATGAATGGTTGAAATTCATCAATTAAGAAAAAAAGAGAGAAGAATGGATTAAAAAACCCAGAGTAAAAAAAAAAAGAAAAACAAAAAATCCCCAAAGCCTATCAACATACTGCCTACAAAAAAAAGATAGACTAAAAATCAAAGACTGGGAAATAAAATATACCAAGCAAATGGCAGCCACAAAAAAGCAAGCGTGGCAATATTAACATCTGCTAAGATAGACCTCAGGATGAAAACCATCTTAAAAGAGAAGGGTACTATATAATGATTAAAGACACAATAGATCAAGAAGACATGTCCTTGGTCAACAACTTTGCACCAGATAATAAACCTGCAACATACTGCAAACAAGAGTTAACAGAGTAAAGGTAGGGGGAAAAAATCAACAAAAAACCCCAAGCAAACCAATATTACAATAGTAGTAGGAAACTTTATCATACTACTCTCAACATAAAGCAGATTAACTTAAAGATAATTCAATAAAAATATACAATTAAATATACAATGAAACAACTTGACATTATTATTATTATTATTATTATTATTATTATTTCCAATGAACATTTACAGAGATTGTGGATTTCCATTCATTCATTGTTGCACTTTTCTCCCTGCCCACCAAAAGAAAAACTCTTTCATTGGTACAATCCCCTCACACCCTGCCACCCTTACCCCAAATATACTCCACTCTGCAACCCTCATTCCAAACTCTTAAGATAATCATAATGCCCTAAAATATACTTTTAAACTGTTCTGTCCCTCATCGGCTTCAATGCAGTGTACATCATTTTTCCCGTTTTTCTCAGTCTTACCCCCACCTTGATGTCAGCCTCATTCTACAACAATGGCACCGTACAGTATTTGTCCTTTTGTGACTGAGATAGTTCATTCAGCATAATGTCCTCCAGAGACACCCATTTTGAATAATATTGCATGAGTTCCTTGTTTTTCAATGCAGAGTAGTATTCCATTGTGTAAATATACCACAGCTTCTCTGTTCATTCGTTTGTTGATGGGCACTTAGGTTGTTTCCAACTCCTTGCTATTGTGAACAAAGCCTCAATAAACATGGGTGTGCATATATCTGCTGAATGTCAGTTATGGTCTCTTTGGCATATATTTCCAGCAGTGGAATTGCTGGGTCAAATGGTATCTCTTTTTGCAAATTTTTGAGAAAGCATCATACCGACTTCCACAGTGGATGCACCATTTTACACTCCCACCAATAGTGAATAAGGGTTCCAGTCTCTCCACAACCTCGCCAGCATTTGTTGCTTGCTGTTCCGTTAAATTTTGCTGTTCTGACTGGGGTGAGATGATATCTCATAGTTGTTTTGATTTGCATCTCTCTTAGAGCTAGGGATTTTGAACATTTCTTCATTTGCTTGTTGGCCATCTGAATGTCTTCTTTGGTGAAGTGTCCATATCCTGTGCCAATTTTTCAATTGGATTATTTACCTTTATCTTGTTGTGGTGCTCACGTATTTTATAAATTTTAGATATAAGTCCCTTATCTGACATGTCATTGTCAAATACTTTTTCCCAGTCTGTGGCTTCCCTTTTTACCCTGTTAGAGAAGTTTCTGGATGTGCACAGGGATTTGATTCTTAGGAGGTCCCATTCATCTATTTTATCTTCTCCTGGTTGTAGATTTTTTAGGATACTTGGAAGACTCTTTATGTTGCGGATTAGGACTACTAAAGTTCTTCTAAGCTTTTCTTTAATGAAATTTATAGTCCTTGGTTTTAGTCCTAGATCCATGATCCACCTTGAGTTGGTTTTTGTATATAGAGTGAGGTGTGGATCTTGTTTAATTTTTCTGCAGGTACTTTTCCAATTTAGCCAACACCATTTGTTAAAAAGGCTGTCATTTCCCCACTTAACTGATTTCATCTCCTTGTCAAAAATCTGTTGACTATACGTAGATGGGCTGATTTCCGACTTCTCAATTCTATTCCATTGATCTATGTGTCTGTCATTCTACCAGTACTATGCTGTCTTAACTACCACAGCAGTGTAGTAGGATTTGAAATCAGGGAGTGAGATGCCTCCTACCTTTTTCTATTTTTAAGTAGTGTTTTACTTATTCAGGGCTTCTTTTCATTCCAAATGAAGCTGAAGATTGCCTCTTCCATCTCATTGAAAAAGGGGATTGGTATTTGTATTGAAACAACTTGATTTTATAAATATATTTAAGATATTTCATTCAACTAAAACTTAATTTGCTTTATTCTGAAGTGCACACTATTCATTCTCCAGAATTGATGATATATTAAGTCATGAAGCAAACCTCAACAAAGCTAAAAGCATTGAAATAATGCAAAGTATCTTCATAAACATATAATGTCATTAGAATTCAAATTAATAACAAAATAGTAACACTTATAAAACCACACAAGTGGAAGCTAAATAACACCCTGCTCGAACACTACTGGGTTATAGAAGAAATGAAAAGTGACATTTAAGAAATTTCCTTGAAACAAATGAAAATACAACATACCAAAATCTCTGGGATATAGTTAAGGCATTCTTAAGAGTACAGTTCATATTAAGGACAAACACATTTTGAAAAAAAGGAAAGAAGAAATAAAGAAATGAAAGACTTAAAGTCTCCATTAACTCTTACTAGAACAACAGATAATCCCATAGCCTCTTGAAGAAAGGAAATTATAAGGACAAAGGATGAAATCAAAGAGATATGACAAGGAAATACAACGGAAAACCCAAAAAAGACCAGAAACTGGTTCTTTGAAAGGATCAATGAAACAAACTGTTGGCAAATTTAACTAGGGAAAAGAGAAAGAGGACATGAGTAATTTGAATAAGAGATGAAAGTAATGGTATCACAATGAAAGAACCAGCTGAAATAGAACAAGGACCAGACAAGGGTGCCAATTATTACCACTACTATTCAAAATTGTATTGGAAATATTTGCTAAGACAATAAGACAGAAGAAGTAAATAAAAGACATCCAAATTTGTCAAGGAGGTGGTAAAACCATGGATACAGACAAAATGATAGTGAGCACAGAAAACCCCAAAGACTCAACAAGGAGACTGTTAGACTTAGTGGATCAATTTAGCAGAGTGGCAGGGTACAAGATCAGTATACAAAAATCAGTGGAATTACTCTACAGCAAGAAAGAAAACAAAGAAAATGAAGAAAATTAAGAAAGCAATATCATTTACAGTAACTAACTACAAGATAAAATACATTGAATAAACCTAACTAGAAACCCTAAAGATCTTTATAAGGAAATACAAAATGTTAATATAAGAAACAATGAAAGATCCACCTAAATATTTAGATAGGAAAAATACTACCTATCCATGAATGGGAAGACTCAACACAGTGAAAATCAAAAAACAATCTGATTACATATTCAACAAAATCCCAATATAGATACCAACCTCATTTCTCAAAGATATAGAAAAGGCAACTGGCAATTTTATTTGGAGGGGCAAGAGACCTCAAATAAGCAAAGTTCTCATACAAAATCAAAAGGAAGTGGAAAGTATAGCCCCCTTGAGCTCAAAACCCACTACCCATCACTGTTAACCAAAACCAGAATGATATTGCTATGATGACAGACACATAGACCACTGGATTCAAATAAAGAACCCAAAAATCAAGACATCTAACTAAAGTAAATTGATATTTGACAAGAAATCAAAATCTTTTAAATGGGAAAATTAAAATCTCTTCAACAAATAGTGCTGGCAAACGTAGGTATACATCTGCTGAAAACTGAAAGCATCTGTTGATCCACATATCAACTCAAAAAAAAGAAAAAAAAATCAACTCAAGATGTATCAGAGACCCATAAAAATTGAGACAAAATGAAACCAAACTTAGAAAGCTTAACCTATAACATAAATATCCAGAAATATATAATCAGGAGAGGATGAAGTCTATTAATAGGACCTATTAAAAATTAAGTCCCAATGTGCACCAATAACTTTTTAAAACAAGGTGAAAAGAAAACCTACAAACTGGGAAAAATGAATGGCAATGATATTTCAGACAAAGGTCTCATAAAGAACGTTTATGAATGAAGACCAGATAAGCTGTGGTAAGATATCAAGAATATCGTTCATGAAGAATGCAAAAAGTCATTACTAAGAAGGAAGAAGAAGAAAAGACCAACATGGATGTCAGAAGAGACTCTGAATATTGCACGAGAGTGCCAATAGGCTGAAGCAAAGGGAAGAAATAAAGAAGTTAAGGAACTGAATAGAAGATTTTAAAGGGCTGCTCAGGAAGACAAGACAAAATAACATTATGAAATATGCAAGGAGCTAGAGTCAGAAAAACAAAAGAGCCAAATTCACTCAGCATGTCTTAAGCTGAAATAACTAAAGAATAAATTCAAGCAGCAAATTGCAATGCTTAATGATACTATGGCCAGAATATTGAATGATTCAAGAACATTAAAAGCAGATGGAAGTAGTATACAGAGTCATTGTACTACAAAGAACTGGCTGACACAGAAGAATATGAAGAAACAACTATGATCAAGAGGCAGTGGTGATGAAGAAGAAGGTGTAGGCTGCTCTGAAGGACTAGGCAAAAAATAAAGCCCCAGGAATTGATGGAATACCAATTGACATATTTCAGCAAACAGATGCTGCCCTGCATATGCTCACCAAATTGTGCCAAGAAATCTGGAGGAAAACTACTTGGTCAACTGATTGGAAGAGATCCATATTTATCCCCATTTCCAAAAAAAAAAGATGACCTGACAGAAAATGGAAATTATCAAACAATATCACTACTATCACACATTAGCAAAACCCTACTGAAGATTGTCCAGAAAAGACTTGAACAGTACATTGACAGACAACTAACAGAAATATAAGGTGGGTTTAGAAGAGGTCATGGCACTAGGGACATGTCAGATAATCTCTGATTTCTTTTTTTTTCTATAATTATATTTTATTAATTTTCATAAACATTTACAGAGATTTTGGGTTTCCATTCATTCATTGTTGCACTATTCT